>NW_010515647.1:56763-69331 GCF_000687285.1 Phaethon lepturus
TCCATTTTCTCCCTGGTCACATGTTCCTGAATTATTTCCTGTATGTTTCCTTCTAATGTTTAAACTTAGTGAGAATCTCCTTGTTCACCCATCCAGTGTCCTGCTGTCTTTGCTTGAGTTCCTTCTCATCAGGATAGATTGTTCCTGATCTATGAACATCAACCAGCTGTCCTCTACCCCTCATGTTTCCAGGACCATATTCCTTGGGGTTCTTCCAAACAGATCCCTGAACATGCAAAAGTCTGCTCTTGTGACTCAGATCCTGCAGTTTTTCTTGCTCCCTCCTCTGAGGATTATAAACACTATCTCATGGTTGTTGCTTCCAGATACAGTGCTTCCAGCCTTCTCATCTTTGACCAGTGCATCCTGGTTAGTAAAGATGAGGTCCAGCAGAATGTCTCCCCTCATTGGCTCCTTGACCACCTGTGTCAGGCTGTTGTCATCTGTGTACCCCTGAAACCTTCTGGATTGCTTGTGTCCTGTTGGGTTGTCCTTCCAGGAGATATCAGGCTTGTTGAAGTCCTTCAAGATGACCAGGGCTTGTGAACATGACATTTTTTCTGGTCATCTGAAGAGCCCACATCTACCTCTTCTTCATGGTCAGATGGTCTGTAGGAGACATCCACAACAGCGTGTTAAACTACCCTCTAATCCTTACCCACAAGCTCTCAGCTGGCTTGACTCCTGTCCCTAGGAAGAGCTCCATGCATTCCTGTTACTCACTCACATACAAGGAATTCCCCCCTCCTTGCCTTCCCCTTTGAGAAGAGGAATTTGGTCTTGTGGTTTAAAATATCATTGAGCAACTTGTTCTGTTTACCTATATACAATTATTGAAGTTAATTGTCTTACAAGAACATTAAAAATGCAAACTAAAATCTTGATACAAATGAGTAGACAGCACTAGGACTTCATCAAGACCTTCAAACTGTATGTTAACATACGTACTTCCACATGCAAACACATACAAAAAATAAAACATACATGAGACAATCCGAGTGACATTACTTTCTGAAATGTTTAAGGCAATAGATATTTAGCATATAGAACCATAGAGCCATAGAATGGTTCTGGTTGGGAGGGATCTTTAAAGATCACCTAGTGAAATCCCCCTGCCATGGGCAGGGGCATGTTTCACTAGATCAGGTTGCCTAAAGCCCCATCCAACCTGACCTTCTAATGATGGGGCATCCACAACTTCTCTGGGAAATCTGTTCCAGCATCTCACCACCCTCCTTATAAAGAGTTTGTTTTTTATATCTAATTTAAATCTACCCTCTTTCAGGGTTAAAAAGGTTCCTTCTTGTCCTATCAATACAAGCCCTTGTAAAAAGTCTCTGTCCATCTTCCTTATAAGCCCCTTTTAAGCATTGCAAGGCTGCAATATCTGATCAATGACATGCATAAAATGAAACCAGAGCTATATCAGTTTATCTAGTACAATTCTAATGAAATCAAGGTTGATTTCAGAAAAGCAGAAGTGGTTGTAATATTTTATCATATTGAATCCAGACAAACCACTGTTACCAGAAAAATTAAAGTCAGTTAAAACAAATGGGGTATAGACTTGTCATGGTCATAACTGATTGGAAAAAGCAGAAGAAATGTAAAGGCTGAAACAAATTTTCCTATATAGCTGTAGAGGTAGCAAAACCAGCTTCAAGAATCTGACTGCAATGTGTCACATATCCAAACATAACTCCTACCTGTATGATATGATACACTATAAATAACTTTTAGGTAGACCCAACAAAGAAAAGACTAGGAAGGGTCAAAAATATCTTGTGGTCATTATTCTACCATGCCAGCTGTCCCTTGAGCCTTTCTTTCTTCATTTTTGGGGGATTTGGTATTTGTTTGTTGTTATTTTGTTTGTTGTTTACACGTCTGTCTGTGTAAATCTACAGAGATACATAACTATGTATAGATGTGAAGTATAAATAAAAGCATTTGTTTACTGTTATTATTAAATATTAAGTAGAAAGTGGCAGACCACTGAATTGAGAAAGTCTTATTTGATTCTCTTAAGCACAAATCATTCTAAGGAACAGACACACAGTTCAAACAATGACTAGGTAGCAACTTCTTGCCATGAACATTTATTTGCATTGTTTCTAAAACACAGCATGAGAATTATAAAACATCCTGCAAAAAAACATTTTGTTTGTATTTTGTGTCACTCCATAGATGTAAAGAAATTGCCTCAAGGTGCGCTGTAACTCTGTCGTGGGTTGACACCAGGTGCTGACCAAAATTACTTATCTTAACAGGACAGGGGAGTGAAAATATAATGAAAACCTTGTGGGTTGAGATAAGGACAGGGAGAGATCATTCAGCAATTACTGTCAAGGGCAAAAAAGACTTGACTATGTGAAATTAATTTAATTTATTGCCAATCAAATCAGAGTAGGGTAATGAGAACTAAAACCAAATCTTAAAACACCTTCCTACCTTCCCTTCTTTGCAGGCTCAACTTCACTCATGATTTTCGCTACCTCCTCTCTCCAAGCAGCACAGAAGGACAGGGAATGGGAGTTGTAGTCAGTTCATCACACATTGTCTCTGCTGCTGCTCCCTCAGGCAGAGGACTACATACACTCTTCCCCTGCTCCATTGTGGGGTCCCTCTCATGGGAGATGTTCTCCACGAACTTGTCCAATGTGAGTCCTTCCCACGGGCTGCAGTTCTTTACAAACTGCTCCAATCTGGGTCCTTTCCACAAGGCACAGTCCTTCAGGAATAGACTGCTCCAGCATGGGTCCCACACGGGGTCACAAGTCCTGCCAGCAAAACTGGTCTAGCATGGGGTCCTCTCTCTCCATGGAAAGTTTTCCTGCCAGAAACTTGTTCCAGCGTGGACCTCCTCTCTCCGGCTGCAATTGCTGTGCCAGTGTCACCCCCTCTTCTTAAATATGTTATTCCAGAGGTGTTACCACCATCACTGATTGGCTCGGCCTTGGCCAGCAGCAGGTCCATCTTGGAGTCATCTAGCAATGGCTCTATTGGACATAGGGAAAGCTTCTAGCAGCTTCACACAGAAGCCACCCCTGCAGTCCCCTTGCTACCAAAACCTTGCTACTCAAACTCAATGCACACTGACAACTTTTTGCAAAGCAAGCAAGATTGAACAGTTCAATATACAAGAACAGCATTGATACTGTATATTAGTAAATCAAAGAGTAAAAGCTACAATTTTATTAAAATAGAATCTCTATGTTTCCAGGTTTCTCTGATTTGTATATTTTTCCCTCCCACTCTTAACATATCAGATATATGCACAAAAACCTTGCCTCCTAATCTCTTCTCAGACTTCTTGCATTCTCAAAAATTAGGCCTTATTATCAGGTTCATTAGCAGAGAGATGTGATCATCTCACTCTACTCAGCACTTGTCAGGCCACATGTAGAGTACTGTGTCCAGTTCTCTGGTCCCCACAATTCAGAAAAGTCAGACAGACTGGAGAGGCTTCAAAGGAAGACCACAAAGATAATCAAAGGTCTAGAAAACCTGCCCTATGAGGAAAGATTGAAGGATTTAGGTCTCTTCTCCCTGGAGAAGAAGAGGATCAAGGGGACCTCATCACTGTATTCTTAATTGGCAGCTACAAAGATGGAGGCTCTCTTTTCTCAAGAAGCCACATGAAGACAAGGGGTAATGAGTACAAGTTGCTCATGGAGATGTTACAACTCGATATAAGAAAGATATTTCTTACAATAAGAATAATCAATCACTGGAACAACCTTCCCAGGTGCACTGTAGAATGCCTATCACTGGAGGTTTTCAAGATACAATTGGACAGCATGCCAGATAATTTAATCGGGGCTCTCTTTCCCACAAAAGATTGGACCTGATGATCTTTCAAGATCCCTTCCAACCTAGCCTGCTCTATGGTTCTGTGATTCATTGTGATTTCAAAATTCTTCCTGTGTTCTATATAGGAGACAAATTTTGAATTATGCACTATACTAGTATATTTCATTTAGACACTTAGAAAGGGTTCTGCTGGCGACGGGGCTATTTTGACTCTGTTTCTACCTGTTGTACATAATGTACATCTTTCTTTGTTGTTCCTTAATGCATTTCCAATAAATAGAGTGGATGCGATACCATTTAGACTACTTTAATTAACTAATACTAAATATGTCTTTTTTGACACTGTTTAAGTGAAACTGATACCATTGCGACTAAATGTATTTGTAATTTTCCTGTAAACATGCTAAAGAGAAAATTGCCCTACACCAGTGATACATAGCTTCTGAAAGAAGGTCTCAAATCAAAATAAGTATTTTCCTATTTAATTATATTCATCTTCCATGTCAAATTTAATAAATTCACTATATTGTTTTTAAATGATGCCTCTGGAGTCTTTGGAATTCATTATCATTTTTTATTTCTCTGTAAGTAGTCTTTTAAAACAAATGTTGCTTGGGGGTTGAAATATATTTTAACTGCATATAATTAAATATGTTGGTATTTTATTTATATTTTAAAATCCTTGTAACGTGTTTTAGATCCTTCATTTTCTCATTTTAAATAACTTATCCATTTTAGGTCCACTTATAAATACAATTTGAAGTTTTTTTTTCTCTAGACAGGCATTGTTTGTTCCAGGCTTTATTTTATTCTAGATATTGAAGTTAAGTTTATTATATGGAAACTCTAGGTGTCATCTGTTCACTTAGAAAAATATAGACCCTGCAGTCTTATCTTAAATTTCCTATTCTGCCTTTAGCAATTAGTCATTAATAGTACAGAAGGTTTAACACATAAATTTATGACTGAATATTCATAACCCGGGCAAGATTTTTCAAATATTTTTAACAATTCTTTAATAAATAATTGTTTATATTTCTTTTTCTGAAAATTGCAGATTTTAACCAGATTCAGTACATGTATATGTAAGTTTGCAAATATGTATGTGGATATATGCCTCACAGTGCATACAAACATGGCAAAATCATAGTGTGACTTCGACCTCAAGGAAGGGTGCCCAGAAAGTTGTATTGCTACATTTCTGTTGAGCAGAAGGCATATAGAGAAATCACAGAGATAGAAGATTCCCAGAATACTGTAGGCAATGGAGATTCAGTCAAATAATATATCTGATATTATATAGGGTCAAGTAATGGCAGATAGATGAAACTAAAAAAAAAGCAGAAAATGCATATGACCATCATAGCTATAGGATGGCCAACTATTTTAAAACAAATAGTACTCAATTCAGTTATAAAGACATATGTGTCTAATAATATCTGAGATCATAGAATCATAGAATAGTTTGGGTTGTAACGGATCTTTAAAGGCCATCTAGTCCAACCCTCTCGCAAGGAGCAGGGACATCATCATCTAGACCAGGTTTCCCCAAGCCCCGTCCAACTTGTCCTTGAATGTTTCCAGGGATGGAGCATCTACCACCTCTCTGGGCAACATATGCCAGTGTTTCACCATCCTCACTGTGAAAAATTTCTTCCTTAAATCTAGACTAAATCCATCCTCTTTCAGTTTAAAACCATTAATCCTTGTCCTATGGCAACAGGACCTGCTAAAAAATTTGTCCCCATCTTTCCTAGAGGCCCCCTTGAAGTACTGGAAGGCTGCAAGAAGGTCTCCCCAAAGCCTTCTCTTCTCCAGGATGAACAATGCCAAACCTTGCAGCCTGTCTTCATAGAAGTGTTCCATCCCTCTATCCATTTTGGTGGCCCTCCTCTGGACCCTCTACAACAGGTCCATGTCTTTCTTATGTTTGAGGATTCCAGAGCTGGATGCAGTACTCCAGGTGGGGTCTCAGCAGAGCAGAGTAGAGGGGCAGAATCACCTCCCTTGACCTGCTGGCCATGCTGCTTTGGATGCAGCCCAGGATACAGTTGGCTTTCTGGTCTATGAGCGCACATTGCTGGCTCATGCCCAGCTTTTCACCCACCAGTACCCCCAAGTCCTTCTCAGCAGGGCTGCACTCAGTCCCTTCATCCCCCAAACTGGACTGGTACAGGGGGTTGCCCTGAGCCAGGTGCAGGACCCTGCACTTGGCCTTGTTGAATGAGGTTCACACGGGCCCATTCCTTGAGCTTGTCCAGGTCCCTCTGGATGGCATCCCATCCCTCAGGCGTGTCAACCACACCACTCAGCTTGGTGTCATCTGCAAACTCACTGAGGGTGCACTTGATCCCACTGTCTATGTCATTGATGAAGACATTAAAGAGTACTTGTCCCAGTACTGGTGACCCCTGAGGGACAGGTCACCGATCTTCATCTGGACATTGAGCCATTGACCACTACCCTCTGGGTGTGACCATCCAACCAATTCCTTATCCACCCAACAGTCCACCCATCAAATCAATATCTCTCCAATTTAGAGAGAAGGATGTTGTGGGGGACCACGTCAAAGGCCTTATACAGAAGTCCAGATAGACAACATCCATAGCTCTTCCCTTTCCTTGTCTGCTGATGTGGTCACTCCATCCTAGAAAGCCACTAGGTTGATTAGGCAGGACTTGCCTTTGGGGAAGCCATGCTGGCTGTTTTGAATCACCTCCCTGTTCTCCATGTACCTTAGCATAGCTTCAAGGAGAATCTGTTCCATGATCTTCCCAGGCACAGAGGTGAGGCTGATGGGTCGGTAGTTCCCAGGGTTCTCCTTGCTACCCTTTTTAAAAGTGGGTGCAATGTTTCCCTGTTTCCAGTCACTGCCAGGACTTTTCAAATATCACGGAGAGTGGCTTGGCAACTACATCAGTCAATTCCCTCAGGGCTCTGGGATGCATCCTGTCAGGACCCATAGATTTGTGTATGTTCAGTTCCTCAGGTGGTCTCGAACCTGATCTTCTTTTACATTGGGAGGGACTTTGTTCCCCCAGTCCCTGTCCTGTGGTCCATTGTCCTGGTTTTGTCTGGGATAGAGTAATTTTTCTTCCTAGTAGTTGGTAGAGTGCTGTGTTTTGGACTTAGTTTGAGAATAATGTTGATAACAAACTGATGCTTTAGCCGTTGTTAAGTAGTGCGTCCACTAGTCAAGGACTTTTCACCTTCTCATGCCCTGACAGCAAGAAACTGGGAGGGGTCACAGACAAGAGATCTGACCCAAACTGGTCAAGGGGGTATTCCATACTGTATGATGTCAATGCTTAATATATAAACTGAGGGAGCTGGCTGGGGCCACTGTGACTCAGGAACTGGCTGGTTATTGGTCAGTGGGTGGTGAGAAATTATATTGTGCATCGTTTATTTTTATATACTATTAGTACTAGTAGTAGGAGGAGGAGGAGGAGTATTTCCTCTTCCCTTGCTCTTGCTGTCCTATTAAACTGTCTATCTCAGCCTATGAATTTTACCTCTTTTTTTTTCAATTCTTCTTCCCATTCCACTGAGCACAGGGGGAGGAATAAGCAGGAGGCTGCTGCATGGTGCTTAGATGCTGACTGGGGTTAAACCATGACATCCATCCACTCAAGAGGTGTGAGAAGAGAGATTGTCAGGCCCCAGAGACTTGTGCATGTTCAGGTTCCTGAGATGATCTTGAACCTGATCTTCTCTTACAGTGAGAGGGACTTTGCTCCTCCAGTCCCCATCTTGCATTCCGTCTCATTGAGAGGTGTGGGAAGAGAGATTGCCAGTGAAGAATGAGGCAAAGAAGTTGTTGAATATCTCAGCCTTCTCATCAGTTCTTGCCAGTTTTCCAGTCTTGCTTGTCATGGGTGTTACACTTTCTTTGGCATTCCTTTTCAGGCTGACATTCCTGTAGAAGCTCTTATTCTTATTCTTATTCTTATTCTTATTCTTATTCTTATTCTTATTCTTATTCTTATTCTTATTCTTATTCTTATTCTTATTCTTATTCTTATTCTTATTCTTATTCTTATTCTTATTCTTATTCTTATTCTTATTCTTATTCTTATTCTTATTCTTATTCTTATTCTTATTCTCCCTTGCCAAGTTCAGCTCCAGCTGTGCCTTGCCCTTCCTTCCCCCATCCCTACACAACCAGGCAGCATCTCTGTACTCTTCCCAGGATACCTGTCCCTCCTTCCTCTGTTTTTCCTTCTTGTCCTTTAGTTTGCCCATCAGGTCTCAACTCAGCCATGCTGGTCTCTTGCCTTCCTTTCCTGATTTATTATACCTGGTCAAGATATGTCAAGATGCATTGACATATCTTGCCTTACTTCCATGTGCTAGCCTAGAGAGATATGTTTTTTCCATAGTTCCTGTTTCATATTTCCCAGACTTTCATGAATGGCTAGGACACACCAGGGGAATGTAGAGAGCATTGTCAAGCGCATTATGTAGTATTGAAAAGTGACTCTGTTAGGTGTGTTGAATTTATTTGTAATTTTGGCTGAAATCCACCATCTGGACACCTCAGTTAAGCACAGATGTTGGGCATCTAGCCTTAGTGCAATGACTGAAGTATCCTAATACAAGATATCAGAAAATCAATCTCAAGTTTTTATTACTTGGAGTTACTATCTTAGATGACTGTCATTCTTCACTCGCTAAGCAGAGAAATTGTAGAAGCTATGCACATATGCCTTCTTGTGAGCAAGTGTGTCTAGCCTTTCTCTGAATGGGTGCCTGATGAGGTAGACATGGCTTCTTTTCTTTAAAATGTAGCAGTGATCATGATGCAAATAGCCTTTTGCTATTACAGTGCTTGGAGCACTTTCACAAAATACTCCAGCACTCATCTCCCCTCTGTGAGGTAAGGTTTTCAGCCTTTAAGCACTCATTTCAACTTCATGCCCAATAAGATCAAGGAACAGATCCTCCTGGAAGACATGTCAAAACATATGGAAGACAGGGAGATAATTAAAGACAGCCAACATGGATTCACCAAGAGCAAATCACGCCTGATGTAGTGGCATTCTATAATAGCATGACTACATGAGTGGACAATGGAAGAGCTACAGATGTCATCTACCTAGACTTCTGTAAGGCCTTTGATACAGTCACCCACAATATTCTTGCTGCTAGGTTGGAGAGACATGGGTTTGACAGATGGAATGTTAGATGGATAAGGAACTGGATGGATGGCTGCATTCAATGAGTTACAGTCAATTGCTCAATGTCCAAGTGGAAACCATTAATGAGTGGTGTCCTTCAAGGATCCATACTAGGACAAATACTACTTAAGATCTTCGTCAATGACATAGACAGTGGGATTGAGTGTACCCACAACAAATTTGCAGATGACACCAAGCTGAGTGGTAAGTTTGACACACCTAAGGGACAGGATGTTGATAAGGAAACCACCTAATATAATAGGAGGAATATTTTTCTATAATCTGTCCTTCAAAGGGGACAATAGGAATACTTTTATCTTCCCAGATTTTCAATTGTAAATAATTGCATCCCCTTTCTTCTTCCTTTTTTTTTTTTTTTTGAGAATTATGGTATATTAGATTTTGTTTTATCTTTGCTACTTCACAGTTTCTCCAAAATCTAGACATCTTTTTTCTTCAGCTTTCAATACACAGTCAGAGACTCCAAGCTGTTAGAATGCAGAAGTTGTGTTTCATAATTCTTTTCTTCATTGCACAAAAAATGGCTGTCATGGCATTTTTGTATTTATTCATGATAGTATTTATCTCTGAAACACTCAGAACAGTGCTCAAGAGAGTTAGTTTGAAAATGATATCAAGTTGTACCATGCAACAGCATAATGAGTGTGAATGAGATACAATGGTAAAGGAAAAAAACAGCTTGTTGATTTTTTTTGTGGGTTTTTGTGTTGTTTTTTCTTTAATTTCAACTCATCCTTTTGAAACAGGGAATAAAAAGGAAACAGTAGACAGTCTTGCTTTTAGAACTTATGACACACATAGTTAAAATTTTATACTGACTATAAAAAAGACAATGCAATGTATTGTGTAACTTAGGAACATTCTACATGCAGTTTGAACACAAAATATTCGTACATCATTTATGTTTTGATTACACTCTAAGTGCTGACAAGGTACTGCATTTATGAATAATGCAAAGAAACTGAAAGAACAGGTTTTTTATATTCCATTCTGAGCCTCTGTTTTTCAGCCAAAATGATTTAACAATGTAAACCACATGTCATTAATGGAACATGATTAGAAATACATTGTGTTCTTGACAGTTAACAATTATTCCTGTGTGCATTACTGATGCAGTCACAGAAGCTATAAAAGCTAAGTGTCAGGTATCTCCAAAAATATAAGACCACAATCATTTTAGTAACACCTAGTACACTCTATCTGAATAATGTTTTGCCATTAAAACAAATAATCAGACAGGAAAATTACAATATAACTCTGTGGCATTTCCATTAATTTAGTAAACATTAAGAAAAAAAATATAATCACATTAGAAATATATTCAGAAACACAGTGCCCCATACTCAATTAATTCAAAAACAAACAAACAAAAACCCCTTAAGAACTCATATACTTCTATCCTGTGCAGTGAAGCTTAAGGCTCTGAAAAATTGTTGTATTTTTAATTTAAATGCATTGCATGATTGATCTTGATTTATGAAGAATCTAATGTCTGTTCTCTTTTCATTTCCCTTTGCTGAAATTATCCTTAATCATCTTTTTAATCAATATTAGAAAAAAAATCAACATTGTCACAGTTACAGTAGGATCTCACAGAGCCTAGCTCCAGCATAAGCAAAATTCTCCAACTGACAAATATTTCATGTTGGGCTACAGTAAGCAATTAACCCCATTCAATGAAAAACATCTATATGTTAAAAGATTATTTAAGTGACTTAAACAGTTACTGTAAGTTTTACATCCACAAATGAAACAATCCTCATTAAGATTTAATGAAAATGTTGTTTAATTTAGTCACTTCAACTCTATGGAGTCTTCTGTTGTAGGGTGTTCCTCAGGGACTTCTTTTCCCACCATTTAATTAGGACAGAAGTCTATTCACAGCTATCTTCTATAATCGGAATAACACTAAGGTGTGAATACCATATTCAGAGTTGGTCATAACTACCAGAATTTCCATTTTTTTTAAATAAAGCAAAAACTGAAGCAATGTGCCTTGCATGGGATGGGAAAGTGCTGTGCGCAAACTATACCAGCACACTAAGACTTAGATAAGTATGTTAGTATGCCGCTATACCCTCACCTGTGGATAACTTTTTTTTATTTAATCAATTTTTAAGAGTATGTTAAGATGAAATTTACTCTAGACCCCTTGTTCAGATATAGAAGTCTGCACTGTAGATGTCTAAAATTTGGCAGGATTCTGCTGATGGACCTCTACCACAGATAATTTCATTCCTTTCAGTATTAAAGATGAAGGAGACTGTGCATTGCTAGGTTAAGATGCACATACACTATGGTGACATGTTAAAATATTCAGAATCAGACTGCTTTCTATTAGGTGCTTTTGAAGAGATGCCCCCTTTGCAGTAACCAGCAAAAGAGGTTTAACATCCCATTTCTACATACTGCTTAAAATAGTCCTGAGTTGTTTTTTGGGGGAATGCAGAGCATCAAATGCAAGCCATGGGAAAGCAGAGGAGTGTATTTTGCACCTTTATTACAGCTTGCAAAAAATCTGCTTTCATTCTGACTGCTATCGAAACCCTTCTTAAGTCAAAAAGAACATAAAATACTTCGGAGCCAAGGTGCAAGAAAATCAGAAGGGAGGATGGGACCATCAGCGGTGGCTCTAATGAAAAATGTATCCTCTAAGAATTACATGGAATATATGTTATTTGTCAGTTGTGAATAGTAGATAGAGTCTAGATAGTAGAATTCACTGAGAGTCCCAGAATTTTTCTTCTTTGTAACCTCCCAAGCATTTCTGCAAGGAGAACTATCTACCTTGGAAAGAGATTTAAATAGATTTTGATCTTCCTGATAAAGAAAGCAGGTAAATGCTTAACCTCATTTTGTGCCTATTATTGACTTTGAGGTATATGGTAGTGGTAACTCTTTTGTAAATATGTTTTAAACCATTGGTTTTTTCCTGTGTCTTACAGGATATTAGATTTCATCAGAAAATCTTTGAGAATATGCTACAGGATGGAAAGGAGACACCCAAAAAGTGTCTGCTGAGTCTCAATAAAATTTCTTTCAGGCATGAAAGCTTTCTCTACTCTTATACAGTCATTAGAGATAAAAATATAAAACCTTTTACAAAACGAAGGGAAGAAAGGGACAGAGAAGCTAATTTTGCTTTTATTCCAAAAAAAGTCAGTTCCCTGACAGAAAAGGAACTTTGATACATGTACAGTACATGTTAATTTTTTAAACACACGTGTGGTTTTATCTCATGGTTAATACTCCTTATGATTATTCCAGATTGCTTTGCAATATCCCTTTTTATTTTATTTAGTTTAGCTAAAATCCTATACTAGAGCTGGTTACTGATGTCCAGTCAGGAAGACTTTCCCTGACCTATAATCATAACAATGCATTCCAGTTGAAAATATTTGGAAAGCTGTTCTCAAGACTCAGCAAAGCTTAATTTAATATCAGAATTTTCTACTTTTTTAGACTATCAAATCTCCAACAAGAATTGAATTTCATTTTCAGGCAGTTCATTTTGTATTTATATTTTTCACTCAGAATGCACAGAGTCAGCAGGC
>NW_010515647.1:69362-71902 GCF_000687285.1 Phaethon lepturus
AGGGGAAGGTAAATACATGATTTAAATTGGTTTCACATTTTCAGATGTCAGTCTGCAGATTACAGTCAAGGTTATCATGCTTTAGTTAGAGTTCATGAAAATAGGTCTTGCATCTCTAAGATATCTCACATTGAAACATCAGAAACAGGTGATCATAGTGTCATCCTTCTCATCATTTATACTGTTCCTTTTGAGATTAAAAGATCTGTCATTTTCACTTAACATCCAGCTGTTGCTCCAGAATGGGAAGGATCTCCTTTACGTCCTGCTCTGTATATGATAGACTGATGTGGATGACTTGGACATCTTGTGATGTCCTCAGTGGCAGTAGATGTCTGCATTTCAGCAACTGAATCAGCCCCATGAGTAAGATTTAACTCAGATTGCAGACAGCTTAATACAGATGTCTCTGTACAGGTGCTTGTATGTAACCTAGAGCTCTAAGCTCCCATTTTTGGCCCTGAAAGAGAGCCTCTGATCATTGAACCTACTGGAATTCTGAGGGGCTTTTCAGTTCACTCTAAAAAGAGACATTTGTGTTTAGCCAGATGTCTTCTCTCTCAGTCATATTTCCTATATTGACAGGCTCTCCCGGGTTTTGGCATTTAGCTCCTATATAGACACCTGCCTTTAGACTCCTACAGGTAGGTATCAATAGTCTGGAACAGATTACCACACCAGCATCATGATCTGTTTTACCTAATTTTAGCCATGAAAAAACTAGTTTACTTGTCTAGACTGGTAGCCTAGTTCTTTCCATATTAACAGATATTCTAGTCTTCAAAGAATCAATTATAGTACCTGTCTTAAGGCAGGAATAATGGCTTGCTGCACTGAATACTTGTCATTCATTGCAGAAGAAACATACATAATTAGGTTAAACTAATTAGGCACAATTAGGTGATACTTCAGGAGATACAGATGAGATGAGGCCAGTGATGTGTGTTTCTTTCTCCGATGCTACAGCTTCTCTATCAGTGCACTTTTATGCATCAGATGTGAATTCTGTTTATTTTTCTTCAGTTATATGTCAGTTGACACTAAAAAGTGAAATTTTTTAAAATTTTTATGATCAGGGATCACAATTCAGATACTGTTAGTATCTAACAGATATTTTCTGACTGTTAGATACTGTCATTATCGGCATCAATTATCATATATTAAGACTTTTAACTGACTTCTGGATTATATATGAGCTGTTTCAAACTCAGACTTTGCCAAAGGACCGGAACATTTGCAGAGACTCTAATTTGGATGTTTAAATAGCACAAATATTTTGCTCCCCAGTTCATTCTCTCACAAATATTACACTTGGAAAAAAAATGTTTTCTCTGAGATAGAGCTGTGATCTTCTTCCTTAATATTGGAATTAATGAATTTAAAGTTATATTGGAATAACATTAGAGCAGAGAATGATTACATATTTCACTACTGAAAGGTAATATGATTTCTATACAGAAAATTTAACCCACTAACATATTCAATACAAGATAAAAGAATAACTGCATTAAATTGCCTGTAAAAAAAAAAAAAAAAAACAAACCAAAACCCATTTAATTATTAGCCCCCCAACTATGCAGCTCCTTCTGCAGTATTTCTTTTTTTCGGGTTTGATTTTCCCTGGAAGCATGACTGTAAATGACACCTTCATTTCAAAAAATTGTTTCTTCCATGTATTCATTTGTTAACTCATGTAAACTAATATAACTCAACCTATATACTGGCTTCAGTAAGGGAGGGCAAAGAAGGGAGAGAAATGACCTTAACTTTTTTTAGGACCAAACAGACACTTCAGGAAAGACATTGGAAAAGTAAGAATAGCTATACTCATGTCACTCAGGTTGTAATCTGAACATGGGGTTGTTCTAGTGACTCTTTGACCATTCTCTGTAGAAGAAAGTACATTCTGTGTCAGATCACAAGATCTGGTAGCAGCAGAAACACCAGTTCCTTGTTTGAGAAGTGACTAAGCTGAGTTTTCAGCCACTGAAAGATGAGTAAATGAATCCCATGATGTCATTTTTTAGTCTTTTTCTTTAATGTAGTAGAACTTTTTTCTTCTGTGTGAAGGTTTTAGAGAAAATAAAATTTTATATATCATCTTTGTTTTCTGTTGAATTTACACTTACTTAATTAATTTTAAAAATACTGATAGTTATTTAACTAAAATAAAAATTCCTCACAAAAGCCTTTTTGTTACAGAGAAATCATTAACCCACATATGATTTTATTATTTTCTCAGTCTAAAGCTGTGGTGGGTTGAGCATAGCTGGATGCCTGGTGCCCTCCAAAGTCACTCTATCTCCCCATCTTAACAGGACAGGTCAATCAAATCAGAGTAGAGATAATGAGAACTAAAACCAAACTTTAAAACACCTTCCCCCCACCCCTCCCTTCTTCCCAGGCTCAACTTCACTCATTGTTTTTTTCTACCTCCTCTCCCCGAGCAGCACAGGGGGACAGGGAATGGGGGTTGTGGTCAATTCATCACACGTCTCTGCTGCTCCTTCCTCCTCAGGCGTAGGACTCCCCACACTCTT
>NW_010515647.1:71963-92225 GCF_000687285.1 Phaethon lepturus
TTCGTGAACGTGTCCAGCCTGGGTCCCTTCCACAGGGTGCAGTCCTTCAGGAACAGGCTGCTCTAGCATGGATCCCCAACAGGGTCACAAGTCCTGCCAGCAAACCTGATCCAGCATGGACTCCTCTCTCTCCATGGGTTCACAGGTCCTGCCAGGACCTTGCTCTAGTGTAGGCTTCCCACAGGGTCACAGCCTCCTTTGGGCACGTCCCTGCTCTGTTGTCAGGTCCTCCAGTAGCTGCAGACGGACATCTGCTCCACTGCGGACTTCCATGGGCTGCGGGGGGACAGCCTGCCTCACCATGGTCTTCACCACGGGCTGCAGGGGAATCTCTGCTCTGGTGCCTGGAGCACCTCCTCCCCTTCCTTCTTCACTGACCTTGGTGCCTGTAGAGTTGTTTCTCTCAGATATTCTCACTCCTCTCTCTGGCTGCAATTGCTGTTGCCTTTTTTTTTCCCCTTTCTTAAATATGTTATGCCAGACATGCTACCACTGTCGCTGATGGGCTTGGCCTTGGCCAGAAGTGGGTCCATCTTGGAGCCGTCTGGCACTGGCTCTATTGGACATAGGGGAAGCTTCTAGCAGATTCTCACGGAAGCCCTCCTGGCTACAAAAATTTTGCCATGCAAACCAAAAACCATTATTCAGTCTATTTCCAACAGGTCATATAACACTGAATTCAGTTCTTGGGTGTTCGTGAAAGCATTGTAAATAGTTACAACAAGCATAATACCCTAATGCACCACAGAAATCATGACAATGAAGCAGTGTAGAATTAATGACAAAGCTGAGATCAACTTCCAAGAATTCGTGTCCTGATATTTATTAATGGGACTAAGTAAAACAAGATCCAATTATTGTCAGGCTTGATCCCAGGCACTTGTTGCCTGATTCCTGAAGTGCCAGTACAAGGCAAAGGCTGAGCACTTAGACATCTTGTGCTATTTAAGAATGTCACTACCAGTCTGATCAAAAGTCCAGTTATCTCTGGTGAGCAACATTAATGTAGCAGATACTTAAAGGCAGAAGTTAAGTATGGATGGAATAAATTCTTCTTTTTTTCCAAAAATTGGTAGATTAGAGACTTCCTGGGCCAAAAGCTGAATTCGGTTTCAATTTGCTTAAGTCTCTTGTGAACCCATTTATGCTTTGAGTCTTCATGGCATTCTGCGGTGTTCAATTCCATGACTCAACTGTGCTGCAAGGTAAAATATACTTCTTTCTCTTTGTTTTAAGCATAATGGATGAGAATGGTATTGCATGTCTTCTCTTCTTCTTTGGGGAAAAATAATAACCAATTTTATTTCTGGTACAGGTTTTCAAACATTTCTTCCTTTCTAGATGTCTATTTCTTTACAAATACTGTGTTCCAAACCCCCGCCTCTTAAGTTTCTCCCCATACAGAAGTTGTCATAAAGCTGACCTTCTTTTGCCATCCTTTTTCTAGTTTTCTCTTTGAAAGGAGGATGACCAGAACTGCAAACAACATTTACAATGTGGGGGTACCACGGTGCTTTGTACCATGATAATGGAGTTCAGAAAAACTAACACCTGTGTGGAAAAGATGTAATTTTTACTGGGGAGATGAAAGTTAATGAGTCCTTCTTGATGAAGATCAAAGGATGGATACATGGAAAAAGAAGCTAATAGAAAATGAACCCATAAAATAATATGTTTCTTCAAAACTTAGAATTCCATTCTTCCATAAGATGTATAGGAAACATGAGGAAAAGGTTTAAAAAAGCAAATAGTTTCTCTATTTTTCTGAAATTTCCTCAAGCAATGACAGCTACTTGAGTTACAAAATTTAAAGGGAATTTTAATGGTGAATATTCTATTTTACCGCAAATTTTTAAAATATATTACAGATTTTGGCCTTCTTTTGTATTTTCAGTTAATAAAAGTCAAGTTTGATTTGATATTTTTACACTGTTTTTGCATAGTTCTAACACTTTTTCTTTAGCAATGAAATGTGTGTACAAAATCTTGCATTTCACTACTTTCATAGTTACAACTTCTCTGTGGTTTGAGGCCATTTTTTATGATAACTACATAATCTAGGCCAGATGGATTACATGTTTGTCCAGATTTTCCAGGAACATGCTTGCTTTGGTCAGTCAGTTATATTATTTTGTATTGGGTCTGGCTCAGACGGAGTTAATTTTCCCCATAGCAGCCCTCATAATGCTGTACTTTGTACTGGTGGATGGAATTGTGTTGATAAAACACCAGTGTTTTAGCTACTGCTGGGCAGTGCTCGCACAGCATCAAGGATGTCTCTTCAGCATTTCCCTCCACCAGTAGGCTAGGGGTGGGCAAGATCTTTGAAGGGGACACAGCCAGGACAGCTGACCCAAACTGACCAAAGGGATACTCCATACCATAGGACGTCAGCTCAGCAATTAAAACTAAGACAAAGAAGGAGGAGTGGGGGGCGTTCGTTTTCTGATGTTTATCTTCCAGAGCAACTGCTATGCATACTGAAGCCCTGCTTCCCGGGAAGTGGCTGAACATTGCCTGCTCATGGGAAGTAGAGAGTAAATCTTTAGCTCTCTTTTGCTTCCACACGTGGCCTTTGCTTTCTGTTTATTGAACTGCCGTTATCTTGACCCATATATTTGGTTATTTATTTATTTTCTTTCCACCCTAATTTCTGCCCCCTGTCCTGCTGAAGAGGGGAGTGATAGAGTGGCTTCGTGGCACCTGGCATCCAGCCAAGGTCAATCCACCACAGACTAGAAGGTAACTAATTAAGCTTTAGATAAATTAAATAACATTTGAATGTAAAATGATGTAAGACCCATTCTTATCAAAATTATCCTTTGAGTAATGCATCATCATCACAGGTCATTGCTCTGATGAAATTAATCTGCAAAGCCACCTGTGTGACAGAACTAATGATATATTAGTTTGATTCATCATTAGCGAGTATCAACAGCCAATGATGTATTAGTATGTTGTTCCAAGGATGGTGCTATCCAGGAAGAATGAACTTTGATAATTAAATTACGGCCCAGAAGTCAATGACAAGACCCTAGTCTAACCCAGTCAACAGCAGGTAGGAACATCGGCACTAAATCAATTTCTCTAGATTTTTTTCTTTTGGCTTGCTAGTGGCAACTTTGCAACTTTGTTTACTAGGTCTCATTACCCTTGTGGAGAATTATATTTGCTCTACTTCCTTCTCCAGTAGCATTTGGCAACACTTACACTATTAAGCCCTCCCATATTTGGAGAGGGGAACATTTTTCACATAACATAAAAAAATGCAAAGCCTCTTGCCGATAGCACTGCTATACTTTTCAAGGCGGCAAACTAGGCATCTATAAGAAACTTTTAAGTGCCACATAAATTAAATTAATAGGCACTCTCCAACTTTGCCAATTTTTATCTTTGTCATGGTAACGGTCAGCAAAAAGTAGAGAACAGGAAGCTACAACAGACAAAACATACTGGTTGAGTAGATCCTCAGACCAGCCTAATCATTTCAGCTTTAAGATTAAGTCACATTAAGAATTATGACAACATAAAATTACATTTTACATATTTTATGTATTTATGTATTTTATTTATTCCTGAGGACAAAAAGTCCTCTGGAAGTCTGTTTCTATTACACAACCACTTTCCTTTCATATCCCACCTAGATTATAGGCACCTGTATCCATTGCTTTTTTTCAGAATCTTCCTTCCCATTTTAAGCCTCTCTTCATCCTTATTTCTAGATCCTTGGTCTAACATCCTTAAATAGGTGACATGACACATCCCTGTCTCTATGGTTTGCCCAATGTACCATGTGTTTATGGTACAGACCCACCACTCTTGGTATATAGCTTTCTGTCACTCATCCTTCTCTTTCAGCCAGGTGGACTAAATTTAAAGACAGGACAGAAAAACATTTCCCAAAACAACCCAACTCTGGACTAGAAATACTGTAAATCTTAAGAATAGTAGCTTGCAGGTAGCCTTGGTTACTGACTGAAAGAGGAAGAGCCTGTTTTACTATATCAGTCAGGTCACAACCCTCAAGTCCAGCAGAGATTTATGTACAGTACAGGTAACCTAGTCTGAAATATCTTGGTCCATACTGCCCTTTCCTACTTCCAAGAGCTCTGCTATGACCATAACCACTTTGGTACGCATCCAAGAGTTTTACATTAAAGTTTATGAAAAGCATTGTTACTTATAAGACTGTTGTACCTCAAACCCCATGGAAGAACAGTCCTTTTTTTCTTCTTCCCCTCATTTTCTAGTGTTCACCTTTTCACCTTTTGAAATTTGTCCCAGGAATTCCTCAGGTTGCCTTTAGGACACCCTTTTATGTAAATAACATCGAAGTTCTCCACTTCCAACTCACAAATTATAAATTGCCACTAAGCACCACTGGTCCATACACTCTGCCCATCCCACCCAGGTATTACTGAAAACTGGTTGTGATACTAATAAAATCAGCCTTTATCACAAGAGAATTTGGAGGCTTTTTCACAAAATTCCAGACACACATGCACCTGAAGAGGTCATATGATTTTTTGGGCCAAATGGGAAACCTTGTTTCACACATATGTTGAGTATATCAGGTCCCAGGCTTTTCTCTGGCTCCTCCAGATTCTGCTACTTTTCCTTTTATCTTTCTGCTTATAAAATTCTTATCTGAGACCTGTCAACAGCAGCAGAGGACAGGACAGAACTTTGAGATCCACTTCCTGGAAAAGGTATTCTCATGCCTCCAGGCAGACCATTTATGGTACCTTGCTCATCTCTATGGTACCTTGCACATCTCTATGGAGTCATACGGAACACACTAGACTAGAATAGTCTAGTTCCAGTTGGAAGGAACCTACAACTATCATCTAGCCCAACTGCCTGACCACTTCAGGGCTGACCACAAGTTAAAACATGTTATTAAAGGCATTGTTCAAATGCCTCTTAAACACTGACAGGCATGGGGCATCAACCACCTCTCTAGAAAGCTTGTTCCAGTGTTTGACCACCCCCTTGGGAAAGAAATTTTTCCTAATGTCAAGTCTGAACCTCCCCTGATGCAGCTTTGAATCATTCCCTTCTGTCTTATCACTGGATACCAGGGAGAAGAAATCAGCACCTCCCTCTTCACCTCCTCAGGAAGTGTAGAAAGCAATGAGATCACCTCTCAGCCTCCTTTTCTCCAAACTAGACAAACTCAAAGTCTTTAGCTGCTCCTCATAGGACATGCCTTCCAGCCCTTTTACCAGCTTTGTTGCCCTTCTCTGGATGCATTCAGCATCCTTTTTAAATTGTGAGGCCCAGAACTACACAGTAATCAAGGTGAGGCTGCACCAGTGCTGAATACAGTGGGTTAATCACCTCTTTTGACCAGCTCGTTGTGCTGTGTTTAATGCACCCCAGAATGTGGTTTGCCCTCTTGGCTGCCGGGGCACACTGCTGACTCATATTGAGCCTGCTGTCAACCAGAACCCCCAGATCCCTTTCTACAGGGTTGCTCTACAGACAATTCTTTCCCAGTTTATATTTGTTTCCAGTATTACTCCATCCCAGGTGCAGAACT
This sequence comes from Phaethon lepturus, assembly GCF_000687285.1. Classification (NCBI taxonomy): domain Eukaryota; kingdom Metazoa; phylum Chordata; class Aves; order Phaethontiformes; family Phaethontidae; genus Phaethon; species Phaethon lepturus. The sequence continues at coordinate 77,506 of NW_010515647.1, forward strand.
CAGTATTTGTTCTTGTTATATTTAATGCCATTAATGATTGCACAATGCTCCAGTCTATCTAGTTCCCCCTACAAGGCCCTTGACTCTCTTGTCCCTCAAGAGAGTCAACAGCACCTCCCAGTTTAGTATCATCATCAGACTTGCTAAGGATGCATTCAACTCCTGCATGAGATAATTGATAAAAGTATTGAACAGAGCTAGCCCTAGAATTTAGCCCTGAGGAACACTGCTGGCCTCCAGCCAGATTCACTACAACCCTTTGAGCCCTGTTGTTCACACAGTTCTTCACCCAGTGCACAGCGTATCTGCTTATCTCACAGTTGGGCAACTTGTCCAGAAGGTTACTGTGAGGAACAGTGTTAAAAGTCTTACTAAAATCCTGAAAAACTACATCCACCAACTCCCCATGCATCATCCACTAGGCAGGTGACCTCATTGTAGAAGGCTATCTCATTAGTTAGACAGGACTTTCCCTTTGTGAACCTGTGTTGACTGTGCCTGATGATTGCGTTGTCCTTTAAATGCCTTTCAATAACATTTGAACTATCAGTGCTCTGCTTCAAGTCCCTGATGGTTTTTGAACCTCTAACCTCATCTTGATCTCTTTTTTTTTTTCTTTTTCTTCCCATTTACTATACCTGGATTTACATTGATCTCACTTCCATGTCACCCTCATTTGGAGAAGGCTTTGAGTTTGACAATGTTCTCAGGTGAAACACTCTTCTGAGAAATCAAGTAGAAACAGAAACAATGGCCAGAGAAAAATAAAGTAAAAAGAACAAACAAGTGTAACTGATAGTTCTCCCAACTTTTAACAAACTACAGCTCCGGGATGTCTGAGACACAATTTGTCCACACCGTCGACATAATGTCCACGTCATGATGTCTAATAGCCTTTAATGAACACACTCTGTGAATTTGTCTAATCTTTGCTTGAACCACTTTTAATATTTTTTAAAAATTTAATGGATTTGAACCCATTTATTTTTTTGCCTATATGGCATTCTATGGTAATAAATCTAACAGCTTAATTAGGTGTTGAGTGAAGAAGTACTTCTTTTTGTTTATTTTAAGCTTGCTACTGTTTTGAAGTTCTCAGTCCATCACATTGAAACTGGACCTTATTGTAGTCAGGGAGGGATGAGTCCGTGCTGAAATAAATGCAAGATTCATGGAGACTGAAAGTCATAGAGCAGGAAGGTGACTGGTTCCATTCCTCACAATTAGTAATTGTTTTTGGCAAAGACAAACATGTGTTTCCCATCTTTACTCATGGAATTTCTGCTACAATTTATGAATTACTTTAGTAAAGAAATAATCCAAGAGCTGTAGCACTCCAAAGTGGAAATACCTACTGATTTCACATGCCTGCAGGAGTCAAATGACATTTCACAGTACAAAAATGATGTAAGTTTCTCAAATATAGTCTCCACTGCTGTGAATTTATTTGGCTGAATGTGAATGTTTACAAGACAAATACCTATATCTGAACTAGTCACCCTCAGTTCTTTTTATAGTCAATGGGAAGAGAAGGAGCAACTTTCAGAGAGCAGTTGATTTCATCCTAGATTAGACATCCATATTTTATCAGATGAATCACATTTTAAAAGTGTCAGTTCTCCTACATTTTAGAGTCCTAGACAGAATACAGACTGAAGTACTAAAATGTTCTTAAAACCAACCCTACTGTCTCTGATAATGAAAAGTCTCAGGTAGAGAATCTGAATTTATAGCCCTGATAAATTCTGTGATGAAAAGTGACAAATACGGTCAGGATCATGTTGACTGACAGTACTTTTCCAAACATATATGCCTGGAATAACTGAAAAGGTGAGACTAGAGAAAAATATTCCTCAGATACACAATCTTATAAATACCTATCTTGTGAAATACCTAATAAAGAGAAAGGAGGATGAGTGATTAAATGTTCCTATCTTTCAGGTGAATAAGGACCTAAATCAGAAACCAATTACCAAAGACATTCCAATTCTGAATGAAGTTGGTTTGATCTAGATGGATCACAGCTGTCAATACAGACTGAAGTTATAGCAAGATGACATTTTATACAATCTTGTAACTCTTGCTGAAAGTGTGCAACTTCCTATTCATGGAGAAACCCCCCCCTTCCTTTTCTGGCAAGATGAACATGGCATGGGTGTATCAGAAAAAAGAAGGGGGAAGCCCAGTGAAGACTAATGAAAGTACAAGTGCTTATAGGAGGGCAAAGGTACAAAATGAGATGAAAAAATGATGTGGGCACATGTACCTGAATGTACTACATCTTTGCTGGTGGGAAATAGCTAAGTATGATCTGGTACTTTCAGAGGAAAGGTGGACAAAAAAGTGGACACAGAGCAAGATAAAGATAGAAAAACAGCTAGAAAGAGAACACACATCATTTGGTTGTCTCAGAGTCTTCTCTTAAACTAATTTTGTACCTTTTTTTTTGGTGACAAGAGGCCTCACAAGGTCAGGAATGTTTTCCTTCTTCCATGGAGAGAACCATTATTTCCTGATTACATCAGAGACACAGCAAGACATACGGCCTACAAGGTCCTTGTGGTTGACAGGGATGCAACAATATCTTTCATGCCTCCATCCATCTTGAATTGTCAGGTCTAAAGTCCTAAATCCTGACATGGTCTTCAGCTTCCTGTGCATTACTAATCTTATCTAAAAATTCTTGCAGAAACATCTACTTTCCCTGGTAAAATAGGAGAAGGTTTGTTCCTACATTGATCTTTCTAGGAGCTTTATGAGGTATTCTTTCTGCTTTGATCATGAAAGTACTTTTGGTGTATTACCTTGGCAGCATAAATCACAGTTCAAGGTATAAACAATTAATTTTTAAGTAGTCTCAAAAAAAAAGTAAAGACAAGTAATTTATACTGTATGAATATATCCAGAAATTCTTACAATACTCTGAAACAAAAGAATGGTTTCTACAGACCTTAAACCACACTTGTCCTTTCTTAATGAAGGAAACAAAATTAAAAGAACCCTGAAATCTCATTGAGCTGGCCTGCTTTCCTGCTGACTTTGTAAGATATTTCATCTTCAAAGCAATATAGAAGGCACAAACCCCATGCACTTGAATTTACATATCAATGAATAATTGTTCATCCTCAGAGGCAATAATCCAAGTGATCCAGAATTTGAAGCCCAGATAAAATTACCAAATGAAATTAGAATAAAAATTCCTTAAACTATGGCTAGTATAGGTAAAAATACACTAAGCAGTATAAACCAGATTATGATTTGGTTTTCAACAAAATAGTTCTAAATTGACAGGAAAAAAATGGAAACTGAAATTACAATATCTCAACATGAACTGAATAAAGTATTTTTTCAAGAACTGGCTGTGAGAGTCCAACAGCAAAAGAAATAGTTATTGATATAAATGTTGGGACATTGAAGGAAAATTGCATCTTTTCTCATTTCTTTGAACTTGTCTTCAATTCTAGCATGATATCCAGAGAGAAAATTCATTCTGTTGAGTCTTTTCCAATATCAACTCTACTATCAATGCATAATAAATATGAAATAGCATCCATTAAGTTTAAAGCTGCCAAAACCATATTCATAATCATGTAAGATGAAAAGTAGAGGAGAAACATCATAAATCTTAAGACTGTTCTTATGAAAACCTTTTTGATACACAGCTGTCATATGTGAAAAAGGGGGAAATATAAACATCATAACTATACTGTCACATTTTGGTATCTTAATGGACTCAGCATCAGTAGGCAGAACAATTGTATCAGTAAAGTCCAAGAAAAATGTTAGAAAAATACATGGCCATACTGTAAAAGTTGCTTCAATCTTACAAACTCTGTGTGTTGCTCTAGAAAACCAGTTCCATCTCTCTAGAATAAACAAACAAACAAAAAAAAGGTGTGGCAGGATTCCTTGGAGGAAATTACTGACATTAGAAAAGCTATGGCAGGTAGGCAACACAGCACACTTTCATAACAACGGATTCCTTTATTCCTGTTAAATGAAGCGTGACTAGGTCAGCAACCCTAGCAGAGCAGATTCTATCTTATTCCACGAGGTCCTGAACAGGCAAGTTATAAAACAGAGCACTCAAAAATGGAAACTGTTGGAAAGAATACATGTGGTTAAGCCATGGAGGTATTTATGGCAACTGAGGTTTGGAGTCTGAAGCATCTCAGCCAGCAGGCTTCCACACATGAAGGGATAACTATGAAAGAATGGAAGGAAAGGCAGAACTGGGACCTACTCTGTTCAAAAGCAAAAAAGAACACAGATTTACTGTTTGAAATCTAAACCAAACAGCTTTGTGGGTGTCCAGCAATCCTACTAGTGCAGTTAGGCCAGTAGTGGAAAGCTTCAGTGTGGGTGCTAACCTTTAAGCTAGAAAATCTGACTCAATTTTTCTTCTATATGTTTCAGCTTCTGTAGCGTCTGCACTGTCAAAGAGATACTGGTATTCTTGCCTAAAAATTGTGAAACTGAAAACAGTCGTTGTGTTGATTCAAAAGGGAATTTTAATCTCCTTTATCACTCTACAGTAAAATTTGTCCCTACTTTATTATTACATCACTAGATCAGTTTCACAGTGACAGGGGATATCAAATATATAAACCGATCTGATAGACCAGAAATTTGTGTTTAAATATAACAACGTCCCAAGCTAAAGTGCATTAAAATTTACAATATGTTTATTTATACTTCCATGTCTGTTGAAAAGACATATGAACTGTGCAATGTCAAGGAAAGTGAAGAATGCTCTGGATATTTATGTTCTTTCAAAGCACACACTGTAACAAAATTTTTACAAGAAATTTATAGTCTTCCTCAGCATCAGTACTTACTTTCAATATCTGAAATTTAAGAAAAGTTTTAAAGACATTAATATACAAACAACATTTTCTCCTATATGGTATTTTAAAAGTTTGATTTGATATTTTAAAGATTAAACTATCATTAACAACTCATGAAAATTAGTAGATTTTTAAGTTCCATAACCAACTTTAATAGGTATTAAGTTCTTATGGATGATTTTAATATTTAAGTAGCTATATGAATATTAGAAAAAGTAGGAAATTTTGCTAAGATATTTTCACATCACTTGGGCGCTACTAAGAATCTGAAAATGAAAACAGGTTGTTCATGGTTATGCAATTACAGAAAGGGACTCTAGGTCACCCAGTTTCAATTGTAGAGTAACTATGGACCCTTTCCATTCCTTTTAATCCAAGTAGAGTTGGATCTGAAGGCAGTTCCAACTTCTGGCTTCACAGTTCCTAAAAATTTTGTGTCTGGACAATCACTCAAAGAGTTGCAAATATGCTCTTAAAATCTGTCTGTAATACATGACAACGTTACAGACTTCAGACGTCTGCTAAGTCAAATCTGCTGATAGATCTGACTGCTAGAGAATTCAACTAGTAGAAATTATACTATAGTTTAAACCCCCAGTGTTCTCTAAACAATGGGTGCTTTCCTTAACACGGCAGTCAACAAGTAACTTTTTTCCAAGAAATTGGAAGCCTAAGTAGAACTTAGCTGGAGAGAAAACACCAAGCCAAGGCAAGAAATAGGAAGAATTGGCATCTATCTGTTTACAAATAGTGATCAGTCAACACAAGGAAATAGCTGACCTAAATTCTAGCTCACATACAACTCTTGAACTTGATAGGATTTCACCCTAACCCAAAGCTCCCACTTTTCTGGAAATATTTTAATTATATATGGCCTTCAACACCCTTTGTTGAATCTGGGAGTTCTTATAGTCCCAAATAGAGACATGGAAGCAATGGGGAGATCTACTTCATATATTCAAATTCAGGGCATTATCCCAAATGCTCAACATTTCCCAAAGATACTATAACTTGGATAGTTTGGATGATCTCTTTAAATTTAGGCAGCAACATTTCAGCCTTGCTTATTTTAAACACCACCATAATCTTTCTGGATCTGTTCCAAAATCTCCAGGACAGCAGGTAAGTCATCTGTCACTGTCTTCAATTATGTGTATCATACCTGTCTAAAAAAGATGTAAGAAGGAAAGTTGTTCTACATCGGTTTTGAATTTTACCTCAAATTCCCAGCAGTAGGTGGATGACATAACAATCATCTCCAAATATTTTTGTTGTCAACAGAATAAAGTATTGGTAATCATTAACAAATAGTTAATTGCAGTTAGTTATTGCAATTTCTGTGAATCTATATTCACAAGGCCTCTACTTACATCGGCTCTTACTGACTGTTCTTAGTTGCTTAGAAAGGTTGAGGTCAGCTCAAGTGGAAAGCTTCCAAGAAAAAGCGAGATCTACAAGAAATAGTAGTAGTGATTTAGTAGGCAATATTTTCCCCTCTGATTCAACACTGAATCAGTGCTTTTGCTTTTAAGGGGCACTCTGCAGTTGTAAGGATGATATTTCAGATGAAAAATTAGTTCTAAGAACTTTACTTCATTATTTCTAGTCAAATAAAGTACAATTGCATATATTTATCTTGTCTTCCTTGCCAAATCATCTCCTTCAGAGTTACATTTTGTTGTATACATCTTTTTATATTTCATTCCAGTAAGGGTGATTGGGTTTTTTTTTTTGCTTTTCACTTTATGGCTTAAACTAGTGAGTATCTACTGGTCAAAAGTTACTTTGCCCCTTGAAAGAGCTTTCATGTTCTATATAATTTTCAGTGATGACATTTTTCTAATATTATTTTTTACCGTCATATGGGTATTGTAAAGCAGTGGAACAATATTTTTAGGGACACTATAGAATCTGTTTCACTGGAGGCTTTTCTGAACAAGTTCAACAGGCTCTTGTCAGAGACGTCAGTGTATCTGATCCCATGTCGGTACAGAATTGAACAGAATAATAAGTGATTTCTCATGTCTTTTCAAGGCCTGCATTTATCTTATTCCCACTGTTTAGAGTGGATTAGAAATGCTCATCGAGTACTTTAACTTCCTCTATCCATGGAAAGTGTCAGTAATAGTACAGATAATTAAAAAAAAAGATCAAAGTGACTAGTCTTCAAGTGTTTCAAACGGTAAAAGCCAGAAATGAAACAAAATATAATTACAGAGGCTTTCAAGCAATTCCAAACAGGTATGTCACTGAGTTGATCTTTGACCCACAAATACTGCTGACTTGCAGTATAAATAAATTGACCCTCTACATAGTCACTTTTTCCTCCTGAGCAATAATTGCACTTTCTTTCTGCAGTACTCCCTTAACATTTATCAAAACACCAGAGGAAACCATGAACAAAATATCACAGTATCAACCCTCAGGAGTAAAGTTGATGCTAACAACAATAACCACGTAAGTCACTTAAAATACACAAGAATTCAATACTAATACATCTTTTTTCAATTAAAAGCAGTCAAATAGACTCCTGAGATAAATCCTATACAAAGAATTTTGGAAAATAAAATGTATGTTTTCCTTCAAAAATGAATGAAGCCAATGTAGTATAAGATAAATAGTTATATGTGCATAAAATAGTCCCAATTTCTAATTTAATTTTGAAATTTATATGTATTTCACCAATCTAAATAGTGTCACTTAATTGACCTCTTACTTTAGGTGATGCAGCATTAGTTCATTTACTTAATAGTATTCCTAAATATATTTTATTACTCCAGTGAAAATGATTTACTAAAAAATATGTACAAGAAAATATCTGGGACAAGATCTAAAACAGACATCAATCAAAATTTTTCTATTATATTACATGGCAAGTGGCCAAATTCTTGACTGGTGTGAAAGACCTCACTTTCATCAAAATTAGCTCAACCAACCTGTGGAATTATTTGGGGGAATTTCTCTAATCTTTCATCAGGCAGCAAAAGTGAATAAAACATAAAGAAGCATGAGAAAACAAGAACTGGGTAGAAGAATATATATATATATATCTCCAGACAGTGTACTAGCATAATACTTACAGGAGACAAAAAGCAAAACATTTAACTGAAAGATAAATTACACAGGTTACCTTGGGCACTAGTGCTTGATAATGAAAAAAGCAAATTATTGAATAATTATGAAATGGTAAGAACAATCACAGTGATCACATTCTTTGAAATGGAATGGCTCCCTTTCTCCTTTCTAGTGCAAATCACAGAATACTCCATATGCTCATAAACAGTTAAAGACTCTGAATGTGTTTCAGCTGAGCTTTCCTTGTTTGCCTTTGAAGGGTATTCTGCAGGATTTTTTTATAACCTGAAAATGAATGGGAAAAAAAACCACCTGAATTTGGGAAGAAATTACTAAGTCTGACTTTAACACTTATGCTTATCCTATTAGGAAGGAAAAAAAATTACTGTGTGACCTTAATGTCCAGTGAAAATTGACCCATACGTCTCAGCTTTATACACTGGAAAGTTATACTGCATATATAGACACTAAAGAATACTTTATAAACTACTCCTTTTTTAAAAAGAGTAGAACATAAAAAACTACTTATGATTAGAAATGAGAGGCAGATGAAGTTAATTGAATGCATTCCCTATCTGAAATTATTCACTGAGCTATATAGATGTTATGACTTCTAGCAGCTGCCAGCAAATAAGGGTAGGATTAATCTGGCCTGGTTTCTAGTCATCTGACTAGGCATATATGTTTGAAATAATCACTCCAGGTTTTCTCATAGTTTGTGCAGAATGAGCCAAATCATCTTCCCTCTTAGGCATTTAAAAGAGGTCAATGAATCATCCTTAGCTTGTTTCAATCTACAGTCTCAAAAATGATAACCTGCTAAGGTCAGACCTGTAAGCTTTACATACCTCAGCCTAGAGCAGAAGAATGACAGAACTAGTTGAGGAGTAAGAAAAGTAAGACTTAATTACAAAGATGGTTGAGATTTGGTGTTTTCTATAACAGGAAACATGGGCACTATCAGAAGGAAAAGCTTGTTCATCATTTCCTACCTGCCTAATTTTGTCCTTGAGCTATAATCTGTTCAATAGATTTTGTAGACAGTATGACCCAAATTAAACACCTGAAAACTTCAAAACTTTATTTTTAGGCAGAAATTCAAGTAAAACTTGAAATTCAAGTAAAACAAAGACCATGTATTTTGTATATTCTTCACTTTAAATGCATCAGTAAGCTTTCATTATATGCCAAATCCTGCAGCTCTTACTTAGTCCATATCTAGATAATATTTGCTTTTGAAGTCAAGGACTTGGCAAAATATGTAGAGCCTGAAAAGATGAATTCTCTCAGACATTTTGAACATTTAAGACGCCAATGGGATCTATGCTCTCTCACCATTTTAAAGGGATCATCAGCAGGAGGTGTAAAAGCCTTAGTTCTCCTAAAACATTAGGCTTTCTGCTGCAAGCCAAAAGTTCTGCTTGAGGAGAACCCAGGAATGAGAACCTATTCCCATTTTCATGTCACAGTGGCCTTCTCAGGTGTTACTGTTTGAATCCTTATGTTCCTGTCTCAGGTTTCTGCAGAGTTCTGGGATTGCCCTCAATCTCTTTACTACTAATGTGACCTTGGAACAACTGTGACATATATCATCTAGTTCTATGTCCATTTTATCCAAGATACATTTTAAAATATTCTGGCAGCAATAGATGTTTATATTCCAGAGAAATGTGTATAACTGGCAGCGAGTTAGAAGTCTTCAATTTATAAGTTTTAAGGAAAAAAATGGAAAGGCAACAAAAAATCTGTTCTTTAATTTATTTTGGGACTTTACCGAGAACCTCACAGTCAACTGAGGTGGACTCACCTTCAGAATTTGTCTCTGGAAAAGAGAAGGTTGTCTTTGTGGGTTACATGAACCTGGAATACTGCCTATTTGTCCTTGAGAAATGTTTGGCTCCTTTTACTGAGCTTTCACAAACATTAAATCTTATGGTGCTATAAGACTTCTATTGTTGTTTTGACTTTGTAATTTCTTCCATCTAATCAGTAATCCTCAAATGTTCTTCACCTTTACAACTTTTTTTTATCATACTCTAACACCTCAACATTACTTTAAAAATAAAAAAAATAAGCTCCATCTTCACCTTAGCCCTTGTTTCTAACTCCTCCTCCTCCTCCTCCTCCTCTGCCTACTCAAATGCTTTGTACACACGTCTTGCCTTGCCATTTGCTCTGCCTCTTCCCAATCGGAGAGAAGTTCAGCCGTGTTTTATCCATTTCAGATGGCTAAAGCTTGGTTGCCTATTGGTCTCCAGGAGTCTTCACACATCTTCTTTCTTTCTTTTGTATTATGCTGATCATGAAGAAGGAAGTTTCTCTGATTTAGAGATGGCAATACAAAGACAGGGATCGTGTAACATTCATTAGAATAGTTTCACAGCTTTTGCTAACTTATTAATAAGTAATACAGCAGAGCTGACAACTTTCTTACTGAAAAAAAAAAAGTGGGTTTTTTGTTCTTTTTTTTTTTTCCCAGAGGAATGACATTGCACTGGCTGATGAAGCAATTTGGAACCAAAAGCTTGTCTATTTTTTCAGTTAATAAAGATCTAATGGAAGATATTACTTCTTCTGGCACACTCTGCCTCTAGAATTCCATTAATGTCTTTGAAAAATGAGTTTTCCTATTTTTTCACAGACCTATTTTGGTCATGTTCTAGAAAGTAACGTAAGCAAAGAAAATATCAAATCCCTGAAATATGTCCTCATGTCTCAGGTCGTTTACCCATTTTCTTGCATCCTATCACTTTACTGGTCTGGTTTCTTTGGCAGCTGGAGAAAAATTGTTACATTAAGTACTATATATCAGCTTATTTAAACCACGAAGCTGAAATTGGATATTTTTTATGAAAGTGAAGAAATTAGAAAATGCTATAGAACACATGAAAAAAATTATCTTGCTATAATTAAAAATCAAAATGAAATTAAGACAGATTTGAATATCTCTAAATTATGAAATATTATACAGCAATGTGTTGTGATCAGACACTAAAATAATTTGAAGGGTTACACACTAGAAGCCAAGGGCTAAGAGGTGGTTACAGAGGGTGTTTATTATTCGACTAAAATTTTGCAGAGAACTGTTAGGTAGAAAATGTGTTACGTGTACATAGGGTACTGCAATTGTCATCATCTTAAGCTAATTTTGAGAAAAGAATGTTCTGTGAAGCAGAAGGTTTGTGGAATCTTGTTAAACATTTCTAATTGTCTTCAGGGATGTTATAAAATTTTGAAAATAATTAAAAGAAAGTTATCTAAGTGGGCCATCATCCCATTTTTAGTGATGTGGTTCAAGAGACACAGTTCAGTAGTTGAGATGTAAGTCCTTCCCAGAATTTTGCAAAATAGTATCAGACTTTGTTATTTTCATTTAGTTAAACTAAATTTGGTATTTTCATTTAGACTACTGCAAGTAGTCTAAGGAAATTCTTCTTTTAAATCCTTTTTTGACAAGATCTGCGATTTCCTTTTGTGCAAACTGCCTTGTGTTGACATGGCATTTAAAGACTATGAATGTTTTGAATACTGCTCATTGAACCACCTGACATCTGGGTGAATTATTATTTATTTTATATGTATGTTTTGTAGAATGAGTTAAATTTGAGCTCATGATAACACACATTATCTGGGTTGTCACCTGATCAAATACAGCTACAACGTTAATACAGGTATAATGTTTCTATTGCTTGCTTTGCTGTTAATTATTTTTGGCTGAGTAAGGTTATTTTAACACAATATAAGCGGTAGGGTGTTAAGAAAAACATTTAAAACTACTGACATTACTTCAAATAAACTTACTCTATTTAAAAAAATTCATGTCTTTCTTATGGGTATGAAACATCTAAAGACATAACCAACTGTTTAGCACCATTTGCTTTAACAAAGGGTAGTCTGTAGCTGTTACATCTTGTTTTTTAAAATCTCAAGTAACACAGACAGTTGAAAATAAATATTTAACTATAAAACAGAAAAATAAAAATTTATTTGCTACCTGTTCTGATGGTTGAGATATTTCATAATTAATTTTAGATATATAATAATTAAATATCACCCTAAGATGACTAATTTTAAAACACCTACAATAATATGTTCTTGTTGTGCAGATTTTAATGGAATGATCAATTTAAATATCCTCTATACAATAGCTAATAATACAACCTATTGCTGTGTTTACATTGCCATAATACGTATTATAGTTCATCTATGTGTGTATCGCATTTGTATGTCTGCTGTATTCCGATACAATGACATATGGTTAGAACTAGTTGACTGTTTAAAACATTTCATTTATATACAGAGTGAAATAAGTTAGGAGTGTTATGTCTTGCAAGGCTGCTATTGTTATTCTTCTGAACCAACTTTTTTTTAGTTATTATTTATTCACTTACCCTATGATTTAATTGGTGCAGCAGTCCTTTTTCTGTATATGTTCATTTTCAAAACCGTATTTGAGTGTATGTATATGCATATTTTCAATAAAATGAAAAACAATTCACCAACAAAAGTATTGCATAGCAAACTACATGTTCTGCTGCATTCAGAGCAAGTAATCTGAATGCTGAGGATCTGCTAAGATTAGTATTTGAAATCATATCATGTTGTCTTTTGTGCACTTACTGTATAATAACTTGTCATAAAGCAAAACCTGCAGCTAAGAAGCTTAAAAGCCCTTACAGTTTAAACGGCTCTGTGGATAACTCACTTCGCTTGTACTGATGTCATTTTCAAGAGTGCCTGATTTGATCCAAAACAACATTTATTTCTCAGACTCTAATTTTCCCAAAACGCATAAACAGTAATAGGTAATTATTTTGGGGAAATAAATTTGTTTCCCTAGTATAAATACCTGTACTTTCAGTAAATTACATTCAAGTTTAAACAATGTTACTTCACTCATGAAAGAGTTATTACTCATTACTTATTCATCTCAAGATGGTCACAGGTATTTTAAAATAGGCACTTGTAAAAGAGTAGAGTAAGACATAAAAAGTGGAATTGCCTTCAGGAAAACTACAAGGCCCTTTCAGCTGGTCAAACCCATGGGATAAGTAAATCTGTGGATACCTGAATTAAATGAATAGGAAAGACTGAGAGTCAAAAACCTAGTTAGACTGAGGGCTTGCAGTTCATCACCATCATTTAAATGTGTGCAAGATACAGGTAAAGTTCTTGCTTGGAGTGTCCATTTGAATGAGAATTGTGTACAGAGGTCAGTGGGTCAGAACTGGTGCTTAGTACCAGCTTAAATATGGGTTGGCATGACAAGAAAGAAAGAAAAACTACTATCTGGAGTTTCATAAAAGAAGAAATTCAATTGTTAAGGCATAAGTTTTAGGTCACTGAAGAAAACTGTAGTTGGTTGAAATTATGCAGAAGCAGAACCATGATTGAAGGCAGTGGCAAGCCAAAAGACTTGTGATAGAATCAGAGAATCACAGAAGGGTTTGGTTTGGAAAGAACCTTTGAAAATCACCTAGTCCAAACCCCTCTCCCAGGGACAGGGACATCTTTTGCTAGATCAGGGTCCTCAAAGCACTGTCCAGCCTGACTTTGCACACTTCCAATGATGGGCATCCCCAACTTCTCTGGGTAACCTATTCTAGTGTCTCACCACCTTCCTCATAAAAAATGTCTTCCTTTTGTCCAATTGAAACCTACCCTCTTTTGGTTTAGAACCATTGCCCCTCATTCTATTGCTACAGGCCTTGGTTAAAAGTCTCTCCCCATCTGTCTTATAAACCCCCTTAGACACTGAAAGGCTGCAATAAGGTCTTCTCAGAACCTTCTCTTCTTCAGGCTGAACAACCCTGACTGTCTCAAAAACAGATTGGTAGTTGCTCATTAAAACTATTGTATACATCAAATTTTAGGGAAGAGGGACACATTTCCTTACCTGAGAGTTGATACAGTTCTTAAACTCATGATAGAAAGGTAACTGTTTTTACACAGGAACCCATACAAAGGAAACCAGTCAAGCTAGTCAGCATGCCAACTTGTGGCAGATGACATGCTCTTTGTAAGTGGCTGGTGTATCAGGGAAGGAACATTGTTTTCACACCAGAGAATTTGGCAACTCTACCATTAATGTTTACAGCAAAGTGACTACCTTCTCCACTGAACTTTTAACCCTGACAGGAGGAAAAGGCAATGAGATCCTAGCAAAGCTAGGCACCTGTTGCGATGGGTCACAAAAGGTAATAACAGCCATTCACTAGGTAGAAAGAAGGAAACAACAAATTATGACCTGCAAAATACTTTTTGCCAAATGGTTCCCAGAGGAGTAAATAAAGTTGTGTTCAAGTGCATGTCCTCTTGCAGAACAGTGAACCAGTGGAAAATCTAAGTCTTTCATCTCACTTTACAGTCTTTCACTCAGTCTCGTTTCAAAGTAATATTTTCTCCAACTACAAATGCAGTGTATTTTTACACTAAATTCCTTTCACCTACAGTAGCATTTAATACTTGTCCAGGATTTGCAAGCTCCTATTATTTATATTTTAGTATGCTAGCAAATTATAGTCAACAAAAGAGGTTATTTTTTGGCAGCTGAATGGTATTTTTTTTAAACAAGCTTTTTTTTTTACAACTTTTCTTTACAATCAATAAAATGGGAGTGGATCTCAGATTCACCAGTTAGTCCTTTCAGTTGACCAGCAATAATTGTGCTCAACAAATGCCAAAGAAGGAATGGGTTTGCAGAATGAAGGGGAAAAAAACAACCCACCACAACACAAAAAGAGAGAGAGGAAAAGAGAGACAGAAGGAAAAAAGGGAGAGGAGAGGAGAGGAGAGGAG
>NW_010515648.1:0-11198 GCF_000687285.1 Phaethon lepturus
CCCGCTCCCTTCCCGGCGCCGGGGGCTGCAGCAGCCGCGGGTGGGAAGGACAGCGAGGGAAAAAATCACAGTCCAGTGACCCGTGTGACACCAGGAAATCATTTGGTTTTAGCTTGGAGGTGCACGGCAACCGTGCCCCATAAAACACATTTTTTGGTAGATAATTTTTAAGAGCGAGCTTTGGCCCTTAAGAAAAAAAAAATTAAAAATGGGGCAATTAACTGATGAGTAATTACAAACTCCTTAATGTACTATTCTTATAATTTGTTTCAAGCCACTAGTGCAGCAGCCACCGTGTTCGGGTGGAAAGGGATTACGCTGCCATTTTGTCATAAAACACCGTCACTAACTTCAGCTAATGTCTTACTTCCAAGGCAGATCAGGTTCACGAGTTACATTAAATAATTCTCTTGACCACAGATCAAAGTAAAATGCAGTCTTAAAAGAGTGGTTTAAATAACAAAAAGTTCAATCCTTTAACTAAGCTCTGTTACATCACTTAAAGTATTTAGTTACTCCCCTTTTCAGCCCAAGCTTTACTAGTAAATGAAGCATGACCATGCTTTAAGCAAGACACATACTGTAACACAGACCAGGATTTATAACTTGCTATACAGGTTGCCACCAATAAATCAATAATATATATACACACACAGTCGTGTTTCAGTGAGAGTTCTGGGAACTTACTGTTTTTAAAAAAATAAACTCAAGCTTTTTTTTTTTATTATTCTAAATGAAAACAAACTCATTGCTCACATTTTGTTTAACTTTACCCAAATCCTAACTACACTAACTGTCATTTAGAACAGAAATTCACAATTATTTTTCCTTTGATGACGCATTCATTTTTAGATTTTTTTTTACATGGTTAACTATTACAAACCAACTGTCCGCCCTAAATTCCATCACCACGATGACTCAATAATCCTTCAGTCTCCAAATGCAATCACCAATCTGAAAGCTACTTAAACTGCTTCCTAACATTCAGACATAAAATATTTACCAACAAAAGTATAAAAGCACACTGAAAAAACAACCTAAAAATACCTTTAAAACCACATTCCAACAAAGCAATTCCTTGAGGAATAGGAAAAAATTACCGTTGACTTGAACTAACGTACCACCTCATGTTTCGCTCCCTTCTCATGTTTTTGGGCATTGCAGGAGTGGTATAATAGATGAATAAACTATCCTACCGTATGCATGACAAAAGATGGGGCTAGCCTTAGCTTGGAATTTCTTGTTACTAGGTTAAAACCCATAACAAGAGGCATGTGCACCAGGGAAAGCCTACAAAATACACCTTGAAAACGTGGTCCAGTGACTGCCCTCCTGTAGGCTTATTTCACCCGCCGCTTTTCCTGCTGGTCAAGGCACACGTCTCAGTGCTGCCACGCTCCTTCACCCATGGTCTTTTTTCGCCCCACAGAAGGCTCAGTGCCCGGTCCACGGCGCGGACACGCAGCCAGAGGGGCATCAGGCTCCGGACAGGGACCGCAGCAGCTTGCGGAGGAAGCTGGATGGGGAACTTGTATTAAGAAATAAGTGGTAACAAAAACAAGATCAGAAGAAGCTTACTGGCAAATGAAATTGCTGTTTGATAAACAATTTAAGCAGGAAGAGTATTTGGCAGAGTGTTTTCAGAGAACGGTCCTTGACTCCTGACTAACATGCTTCCTCCCTTGGTCCGAGTTTGTTGACTTTCTGGGCATGCTGTAAGGTTCATGCATTTTCCCATGATGGGAAAAATACAGCTTTTTTTGTGAAGTTGCTTGTGAATGCAATTGGTGGATGTTTTCTAAAAAAAAACCACAGATATAAATAGGAGACAAGAAAGCAACGTTTTCTTTATTTAGGTTTTTGCTACTCCTGAAGTCCCATTTAGGCCTCTCAGTATTCTTTCATCAGGTCTAAATCCCAAATAACAACTCAGCTTGGCATGACAACAGACAACCGTAAAATGTACGTCTGGCATTCAATACCAATGCAAGCATTACCTATTTTTGACAACTGAACAGAATGACAGATTTTGCAGCCCTTAATTTTTTTTTTTTTTTTTTTTTTTTTTTTTTTTAAGGTTTTAGTATTTTCTCTGGATGATTACAGTGGTGCTTATGCTGAACACTTTACACTGAACTGAAATCAAGAGGCAGGGGCGGCGGAATACAGAATGCCTTTTCTAGCCAGGTGTTTCCCAACAACATATTGCAGTACTTAGTTAAGCTCTCTTTCTGTGACATGAAAAAGAAATTAGCAGAATTGACTCATGAAGTAAAATTAGCTGATGTACAGGCACAAGGAGGCTGGCTTGGAGGTAACAGCATGCATAACAGCGTATAGCAAAAATTAACATGTTTAATGTTAATAATGTTGCAAGCTAGTTTAGAACCAAAAGTACTATTCTCCATACGGTATTTTTAACATGCAAATGTCCATTTCTTAAAATCAGCATTTCTAGTAGCATACCCTAAACCATACATCAGGAATTATTATAAAGGTCTTCTAGAAGTCATGCATTAACGCAGGCATACATGAAATATTTTTCAAATACTGAAAATCTGGCATCCTCTGGCATTCAGCACCAGTAACGGCATGCCTACCAGGATGGGTACTGAACCACAGACAACCAAGGTCTACTTGCTCCATGGACAGCTAAGGTAAACAGTACAGCTAAAATACTTTTTTAACCATAAAAAAAAACAACTTCGGTCATAATTTATAGAATTCCTCCACTATTCACTGTAACAAATCACACTGAAATGAAAACACCAGATTTAGCCGCAGCGGCACTGTCAACCTTGCTATGATACACTGTCACTAAAAAGTCCTTAAATTTGGCTATCAAATACAATTTCAATTTCTTGCACTTTAGAGCAGTAGAAACAATCCTGCGCAGACTCTGTGTTTACAGTCCCTCAGTAAAGAATGCAGCTGTCTCAATCAGTGCTATGTCTGTTAATTAGTTCGGTTTTACAAGCTGATGGAACAGATTACTTCATTCCCTCCCCACACACAGAAAGAAACGCTACAACCACAGTTACCTACAATACAGTAATTTTTGCTTCCCGGCAGTCTGGGGAGTTAGATGATGTACTAGGGACGCAAGCGATCTCTTTACCAAGAAATCATTTCGGTTTCTATCTTTTCAAGGCACTCTTTCATACAGCGATTTTCAGTCCGTATCTACGCACACAGATCTACCTCCCTCCGACATGAGAACTGAAACAAAGCAACGCTTCGACATACTGTGACTACCTCCCTTCTTTTTTGTTGTGGCTGAAACCAAGACCAGAGTTACCCCAACTCCTTTTAGGAACAAAAGTCAGGTCCTCATGAATAATTTGCTATGTCTAGTATGTACCTAATCCGTATCACATTTTGGAACCAAAATTAGCGTTCAAATTTGTGACCTATAGCGGCGAGCTAAAGGTTTTTAACGAACAGTTTGAAGTCGCTATCTCCACTCTCCACCCCCATGCGGTTCTCAGACAAGCTACAAATAAATAGCTGGATTCCCTCTGAGCTACCCACTCTCAGATTCACTGCCTCTAGTATCTCCATCCTTTATCTAGATGCTCTTGAAGAAAAGCCAAATTTTAGCTTTTATATATCCAAATGAACGTGTTGGACACCCTCATCCAAATGCCAGAAATCACTTCTGTTGAGAAAAACGATGAAATACTATGAAGCCCTAGGGCTGACAGTATCGAAGTTTGATCCAAAAATGCCTTTTTCGAGATGATGCAACACGCTATGCATTATATCAAACAATGAAAGTTTCACTTTGAGGCAGGTTTTCTCACTCTCTCAATTGAGATCCTACATGATTAGTGGAGGGGAAAAAAAAAAAAAAAAGAATTCCAGTTAAAGAACATCTACGTCTTTAAAAGAAAACACATTTCTGGCATAAACTGAATACGTAACTACTAAGCTTACTGCAGAAGCAGCAAGTGAAGCCCCAGAAAGCCATGGAATTATCAGACCACCAGAGCTGTTTTTCGGCAGTGTATCTGGCTGATAAGTACAAAGGAAAATCTAAATTAAACAATAATTCTTCTACACAAAGACTTCTATAGACATTTGCTTCAACAGCAGCATCACTGAGTTATTAACCTCTTAATGCTTTTCCGAGTTCAGTATTTCAGTATACAAAAGAATATGAGAGTTTAATTTTTGCATTATGAATACAGTCATCCAAAGCAGATCACTGAAAACACCTTGCAAAAAATTCTCTGGATCCACAGAAACGGCATTGAAGGGAAAAAAACCTGGAAATGCAGCCGTCACTCAGGTTAGAGATGTTAAACTGAACAGTAAGGGAACCAAGAACCACCACCATTCAGCTGAAGCCCAATTATTTTTTCAGCTATTGTTTTTCACTTAACTTTGGCTAGGTCTTATTCCTACAATCCTATGAACAAAGGTCAAACTCTGCTTAAATCCACCTCAGATTTATTCTGCTTTCCTGCCCCTCCACTTCTTTCACATCGCCCAAGAAAAAGACATTTAGATTATGATCCTTGCTTTCCAAATTTCTTATGCAGACCAGAATAAAAACGGCAGCGGGGTGGGGTGTTACCGGGTTTTGTTATTTACTGGGTTTTTTTGTTAAAAAAGTTTTATTTTTTTTTATAAAGATCTTACAAAGATATTGCTCTGGGAATTTTTGCCGTCTGTCCCATTCTGCAAGCTGCCTTATGCACCCAGTCTTGAGAACAACAGGTTGGCTTCGCCGTTTAACCACCACGCAAGCCACCTCTGCTAAACGTGCTGCATCACGTGCTACATTTATTAACGCGGACTTGATTATTATTGCCGCAACACTCGGACGCTTCCCGTCCTTCACGTGCCAGGGCAGAGACAGTTACGACGCTGCGAAGTTTCCCCAAAGTTCCTCCTTGAACTGGTGCCACTCACTTGGCTGCCCGATGTTGCAACACCCGAGGTGCATCTTTTCCCACGTGGGGACGAGGCAGAGCCGCCGAGCGGCGTGAGAAAGCCTGCGCCGCCGCGCTGAACGCCTGCCGCGGCCGGAGGCAGGGCTCCAGGCTCCGGCGCAATCAGTCCAGGCACTCGCAGTAACACTGGGTTCCTCTTAGGGGAGGATAATTCGGAGAGGGATTGCTAGATGCTATTTGATGTACCACTGCAAATTAAGCATTATCTGTAAGTCTCCAGAATTATTCCCCACAATGTCTCTGGTTATACTGGATGACTATAAATCAATCTTTTTGTGCTGCACGCGCAGTAATATACAGGATTCTGCCATTGCAGACAAAAAAAAAAAATCTCAAAAGGACTTGCCAAGCTTTCCTCGAGCGCTGTAGGTACTCAGTGGGACACATGCTTCAGAGTTCAGCTTGTGTAGGTTTGCTGTGGGATGAACTCTGAAACTATGGGAAACGTTTGGGGAAAAAGCAATACCTGTTACGTCATGTACTTTTTCAGGGCACCACCATTAAAGAAGTTGCCTGGCAAAACAACCACCTACGTACGCTTTCTTATTTTTGTGTAAAAAACTCACTTGATTTGTTTCGGCATCTTTCATGCTTTGTATTTTAGACATTTCTAGAAAGCCAGATTATGCTCTATAAGATTGTCCAGGATAGAAGGGGAGAGGGACCTACACTACGAGGTTAGGAATTACCTTTGAAAGTACAGTTTCTTCTGTGTTCCTGCCCAAACAATAACAGGGATACCAAAATAACCGACAATTAAACTAGAAATAAACCCGGCACAGGCTCCTCCTTGCCCATCTCCTCACGGGCGCTGCAGCGGGCCTGCGCTGCCTTGCCCCGTTCCCTTCATTACCACGTGCAGAAGCTATTTGGAGCAAGGATGCAGAATGCCTTTTCTTCTTTTGATGCTCCTGCAGCACACCCTCATCTCGTGCCTTAATCCGGCCCGCTGTGGTAAGGAGTAAGCCTACTTCTGCATTTTAATACTGACTATACACATCAGTCCGAGTTCGGCTTCAAAAACCTTTATACAAAGTGCCCTAAATATTCAGCCAAAAACGAATGACAAAATTACACATTACTTTCGTCATTATATGCTCTGCTCTACCATATGTCTAAGGTAAGCAGAATGCTATCTACATAATGGATTCAGCCCTGGAGTAAGTCTGGACTGCCGAGGCTGGTGAACCTGAGGCAACGCTCCATCACTTATTTACTGCATCTCTAAAGCATTTCAGATTCTAAGCTGAATATATATTTCACACAGTACCAAAACTTTTAAATATCTACAGGAAGATTTCATTTTTATAGGCAATAAACATTAAATCTAAAGGACTGGAACATAAAAAGTGTTTTAATACCATATAAATCACCTTTCCCCAGACAGAATAAATCTCTGAAGGTTTTAAGGACTGCAATATAAATTTTTATGGCAAATTATCTACATAGAAATTACTTGCATGAGATGCACTTTCACTTCTTTCTCATTTGCATAGTGCTGACAATCTTTTCAATCACAACGTTCAATGCAATTTGGAAAGTCCAGAACACAATGTACAGAAATGCTAGGCTAAATGCGGGGTGGTTCCTCCTTCTCTTTATCAAGATTTTTCTGACTGCTGCTCTCCCTAACAAATACAGAAGTTTGCTTTGCGGAGGAACAACACTAATGTATAAAAATTAAGGCTCAGATTAATAGCTACATCATCTTTCAAACAAATTTGTTGGCTTTTCTAACACAGAAGCCCTGACAACTAAGAGGAGCTCGTTTCACGCTGTGAGCAGCAGTCCTCTAAAGCAAAGACTAACGACAGTCTTAGTTGGGAGGGTTTGAATTGGGGAGCAACGGACAAAATTCTTCTTTGGGATGCTCAGAAGGGACATTTTCCTTGGTGGGACAGCAGTGAGAGGTCACGGCAGGGGAATCTCCATCCGTAGAGATTCCCAGTGCTCTGCGGGGACAAAGCCACAGCAGAGCTGTCCTAGCATGGGTGACGGTCCCTTTTCAAGCAGGACATCAGACTAGAGACATGCTGAAGGGCCTTCTCGTCTACTGTTTCGACCATGCTATGATCTTTCCTTTGGATGCCTCAAATGGAGGCTGATTCTAACAAGATGACACCCTCGGTCAGATGTCTAAAAGGTTCCGCCTTCCAACTAAACAGTTAATAACCGCAGAAGGCGAGAGGCCGATTATTATCCACGGTGAAACAAAAAGCAATCACTCCTGAGAGCTTCTGTCCCAGCCTGTCAGCATAAATACTTCCTCATAACTAAAGCAGAAACATGCACAAGATGTGTAATTCCCGCGTCTCCGAAGCGCACGCATCCTCAAAGGATAGGCACCACAGAGGTGTGGTGTCCTGCTGTTACCAAAAATACTTTGGTTTATTCACCGTTTCATTACAGCCAAAATGTGCTGACAAGGATTCTCATAGAAAAGGCCAGAATTAGTTCTTGGAAAACCTGCTGCCTTGGAGTCAGGTCTGAAACATGCTCAGTACTTCACCGAATCCTCCCCTTAAGGGAAACGAGAGTAAATACAAAGTTAAAGCACCTGGAGAACAGCAAAGTCCCAAGAAAAAAAAAAAAAAAAGAAGTCGGAAGTTTGCAAAAAGAGCTGCGTTATTTCCCACGTGTATTTCTTTTCAAAAATGTTTTCAGGACTCCTGTACTACCAATCAAATTAAGATAACACAGCAGAGGAAGAAACACAAGTTGGTTCCCAGACAGTTTCCTATGCTTCAAAGATACTTACTTACTAAGTACCATGTATGGATAAAATGAGATCATCAACCTAGTCATAAGATGGTTCTCCAAATTTTTAATGAAATTTTGCACTGTATGATTTAAAGAGTGATCATTCGTGCACGCTGACTGCAGGAATGTCAGCAAATGTCGGGAATGTCGACATTCCCGTCAGCAAGCTGTATTGCCAGAACGCCCCGAGACCTTGGAGGGTTTAAGATGACTATTTGAGAAGGCGAGGGAAAAGTCCATTGAAATATATGAAACTTGGTGACTTGCAAAAGAAAAAATTACAGGGTCATTTCCCAGACACAGAGTTTTGGCCAATGAAATGAGCTATCTGCTTTCCATCTGATGAAGGAGTGAAGTGACATAAAGCTTTCTTCCATACGATTTCACAAGCTTTTATTACTTTCCTGTATTATCTTTGAATCTACAGGATGGAATATTATTTTCTTTTGAAATACCACGTTGTTGCTAGTCTTCCCACTTGTTCAATCCACAAAAACCTATTAACATTTTCAGTAATTAATGCTAATACTTGAGAAAAAAGCCATTGTGTTAAGAAATGCTTTAACGAGATCAAGAAAGAAAACAAGCCCTTCTCAGACTGTACATAATTTACTTTGCTACATGGCATTTTTTTTTCCCCACAAAGAAACAGGTAGGGACTACATATCGCTGCGTTCCAGCACTCATCCTCAGTCTTCTGCTTTCCCTCTTTCCCAACATGCACAAATTTTACATTTACTTGCTTCACCACAGAAAACTACACACTTTCATAGACCATCTCCTTTCTGAACTTCCTTTTCGGGGGGGGGTGGAAAAAAAAGCAGGGTGGGAGTTTTTGGGCTTTTCTCTATGCACAGGCTTAAGCAGTTTGCTGGAAGGGAGCTGTCTGGGATTTTTCTTTTCAGTACTTTGAATCTAGGTTCATTTTTAATGAATTAGGACCCTACAAAAGATGAGTTTCGAATGCTCCAAGATGACACACACTGCTGTTGAGACCCACGATGATGGAGCTCTGCAAGGGGGATATCAAGACTGGCTCACCTGGCTCTCTGTACGGTGCAAGAGCACATGGATAAGTTTAACACATGGGAGCAAGAACCAGGATTTCCCTTTAAGTCAGGCTGAAGAACTTCATAAAACTGGAACCAAGACATACCAAACTGGAAAGTTTGAGTCAAGTTCTTGCTGTTTTCCCGAACAGATCATGAAAGAATATTCAGCCCCAAATGCAGAGCAGCCCCACTATGCATTTTATAGGATATTTATCTATGAATCAGCAGATCACAGACCTGAAGACCAGACATTCTTCCCACCCCAGCCTTTAGTCATTCGGTCAGGAGAGCCAAGAATGAACTCGCTGAAGAAGTTTTCACCCATACTTTTAAGGAAAAAAGCAAGGGTTAAAAAAAAAAAATAAATAGAGAAACAGCAACCCTGAAGCTAGCAAAGACATAAATTCCAACAGGAAGAAGCAGGGACCTGAAATGCTAAGGCAAACCACGCATGCTGCTTTGGGGTGGGGTGGAGGACATCTTCAAAATAACTACCTTTTAAGTAGTTTGAGCTTACAGTCAACCCCCCTGGCCTAATGCATCTAATCAAAGGGTAAGTAAATTCCTTAGAAAATGAAATATTGTAAAGAAGAAATGAAAGATGAAGAAAGGTTTGTTACATGGGTCAGAAGGGGCCCTTCAAGCCCGCAAAGCCAGAAAGAATTGCTGAGCACAAGCTGCACTTGACAGTCGTGACTCCATTCCACCAGGCCCTCTCTTCACGTAAACCCACGCTACATTCCTTCAATGTAGCAAACCCACCGAGGAAAACCATCTAATTCAGGAAAGAGAACTAAAATGCACACACCATTGTACATCCTGCTATAATTTGGTGACAGAAGAAGGCATAGAGTGCTCAGCACTTTGGGAAATAAATTGTTACTGTTTACTAAATTATGGTTTTGCTATTATAAGTTATAGTCATTTGAACTTAAATATTACTGAAAAATAATGCAAACCTACGTCCGCCCACAGGCACCAACCAGTAGTTGGGAGTTGGCTCCTGAGTTTGCCCAAAGACAGGCTGCACTATGCGTGGGCCAAATGCACGGGATGGACCGGGGGGGGAGAGGGAGCAG
Source organism: Phaethon lepturus (assembly GCF_000687285.1). Classification (NCBI taxonomy): domain Eukaryota; kingdom Metazoa; phylum Chordata; class Aves; order Phaethontiformes; family Phaethontidae; genus Phaethon; species Phaethon lepturus. The sequence continues at coordinate 9,850 of NW_010515648.1, forward strand.
GGCTTGGGCTTGGTTTGCTCCACACGGTTTTGTGCAAAGACTACGTCTAAGTGTCCCCAGCAAGTACCATTGCTGGAGCGTGTGGGCCCCAGACTGGGCAATATGGGCACAGAAGAATATGACAGGACTTTAATGTTGGCACCTTCTTCAATTACTTACCCTAAAATAATGTGGTTCTTTGTGGAAAACTGTAATCCAAAGCCTAAACCACAAGGCCTTTCTGGATGGTACTAACAAGACCATAGCATCTGCTGTCAAGTTTAATGAGTTCCCCCAAAGCTACACACAAACCTCAGATAAATCTGTAAAACAAAATCTTTTCCTTCTGGGTATAGGTCAGTTCTAGAGTTAATTGACTTCTTCAGACTTTGCCTCTAAGGGATGCCTCAGCTACAAAGCAGAAGAAATGGAGATATATATGGCATATATACAAATGTGTTGTCAGAGGGCTCTGTTCCTCAGAACTTCAAACATGTTGCCCCACAGAAAAGATGAAATTTTTGCTTCACACACACCCTCACCAGCGCCTCCCCCCCCCCCCCCCCCCCCAAAAAAGGGGGGGTTTGCAGTGACATCAAGATCCAGACAGGATACCCAGTTACTTCTGGGCAACTTGTCCGGCTTGGGGAGGCTTGCACAACCATATAATCAAACTACATTATTCCCTTTCAAATATACGCAACTTTTCCTCAAGCAGGTGTTCTCCTGCATGCATCAGCCAGAAGGTAAGGTCCTCCGGTTCTGAAGAACAATCCAAACACCTCATCACCTACACAGCAGGAACTTCCCAGACTTCATGTATCATCACAGACCCAGCAGAAATATCCTGCAAATCTTCCTGGCACAGGTGTGTGTGTGTATATATATATATATATATGTATATATATAAAACATCAGGATTCAAAGTTCTTGGTAAGATTCAGGGTGTACTCTTCAGTGCTTTTAAAATATGTATTATCATCCAAAGAATACCATGTTTCTGTAAGATTAATACTATACTCTGCCTTCTGAAACCTTCCACTGCTGGGCTGCAGCTGACTGCTTAGACAGGGCTCTTACAATGAAAATCCTAGGCCAGGCTCAACCCTAGATGGCACTGCTTATCGCTCGTTGGCATGTTCCTCACTCGGCTTTCGGAACCATACCAACGAACGTACTCATCGTATCACAGATTATACATTAAAGGTATGCATTGAAACCTCAGCCACCCTGCATGAGAGCAGAGGACCTACAAGACTGCCTCTCCCCCCATCCTGGGCAGAGGGACAGAGCAGCAGCCCCCCCTTCAGGGACACCATCTCGTTGGCGCGTCCCAGCGCTGCCATCACCTTCTACGCGCGTCAGGGTGT
>NW_010515648.1:11216-12768 GCF_000687285.1 Phaethon lepturus
CTTCAGCCCACCAGATCCGGGTACAGAGATCTGCTCCTGAAGAGCAGGTTGGTAACTGCGTGGAGACACAAGTATCAGTGGGAATGCCTTGCGCTACAAAGCCAGCGAATAAACTCCAAAACTATTTTCTTAAGTAATTCACTGAAAAAGAATATGACCACCAAAAAAATCCAACCGGAAACCTACAATATTGGAGATAACCCAAACATTGCTCTTTTCTGTACAGCAGAAGGTGCTGGAACATATTTTTTCAATATCTTTACTCAAATACAAGCTAGAACTACATATCTAAATCACTGACAAAGAATTAAACAAGATTTGATCATGGCTGTTTTCAGAATACCCCATGACTGGCTGGTGCTTTTCAGGTAACAAAGTCAGTGTCCATGATATGCCTCCCCCCCCCTTTTTTTTTTCCTCCCCCAAATAGTTGTTCACTTTTCTACAGAAGCAAAGGATTTCAGGACAGACTCCAGGGTTCTCATTATTTCCTACAGAAAACTCTGAAGTAGGAACAAAGCAACCCTCTCCTGTTGCTGCCCCAAAAGGATCGCGACGCCAGCTGACAGGGCAGTGCTCTGCCCTCCCATTTTAACAAGTCCCCTTGTATTTCTGGGTGTCAATCCGCAGCGCAGTAAACAGGGCACCATTTGAGAGGGAATTTGTTGTTCCCCCATCACATGGGAAAATTAAGAAAAGGAACTTATTAACTGGCTTTTTATAACCTGTGATGTTATTAAGCTGTCAGAGATTATTATGAGTTCAGATAGATTTGATAATAGTTTTGACATAAAAACACAGGTACTTTTTTGTTTTCAGGAGATTTGAAATGACAAATCAACCCACTGTCAGCTCATGGTCTTACCTATCTACTCTGATTTATTTCCTTATTTCTACTGTCGGTGACCCAAAAACTGGGAACAATACCTGCAAGGGTGACCCAGTAAATAGGAGGGACCAGCATCTTGCTGGAAAGCAAGCCAGGAATGCTCTCCTCGCATGTTCTCCACCCATCCTTCCCTTTGCGATTCAACATTACCCATTATCAAGGTTTTTTTTGTTGCAGCAAAAGAAACTGGTAAGGAAAATGTGTTCATTACTACCAGAAACACTACAGCAGGTTTAGCTTACCAAGATGTTGACAAGGGACTTGTTTTAGATGTCAAATTTGAGAGAGAATTCAAAATTTCACTTTGCACAGAGTCATCAGTCATTTTAAAGATATTGCATCTCCAGACATGCTGAAGGTGGGCATCAAATAGCTACAACAGTAATCAAATTTGGCAGGGAAATATTATCAAGGTTGATAACTGCCATGATGTTTAAAGAATTAAAAGTTTGAGCATTATGGTAAAGGTTTAAGACGCTGATCTCAGTCTTCTCCGTAAGAACATAAAGCAGATCGAGTTAAAGTCCTTCCAGAGTGCAAGGGTGCAAGTAGATCAATCTTCTATAAACCTGGTAAGCTGCTCTATATGCCAAGTCAGCCAAGTCAATATTCCTGTTTCTTGGAAAAACAAATTAAAAGATGAATCGGCACTACTGAACCCTG
>NW_010515649.1:0-21406 GCF_000687285.1 Phaethon lepturus
GGTTATTTAGCTGTTGGGGGCCTGTCGCGGTAGAGGGCTGTGAGGTGGTGGTGGGGGTCGCGTACAGGTGGTGTCGGCTCCTTCCCGCGCTGCCCTGGGAGCTTGTCCCTGCCTTTTTTGGTGGGGGGATTCTGAGGGGCTTTTCCGCGTGGCTACGGCCGTTCCCAGCGGGGCCTACAACGCGCCCTAGCTCTGTTTCCGCCGGGCACCGCCGCCTCCGACAGCCTCTCACGTACCCGGGGCCGCAGGCGGCCCGGCTCGAAGCTTCTGTTCTCTGCCTCCGCAGAGGCGCCATGAGCGCGACGGACTACCCTGCCGGGACCTCCCCTCGCTCCAGAAGGTAGTGTGGGGGCTGCCTCCGTAGTGACCCCGCACCGAAACCTCTCCGCGGGCTCTGGCCCCGCAGCCCTTCCCTTTCTGTCCGGTAGCCAGGCTTAACGTAAGGCACGGTTTTGTCTGCTCTCGTACCTGCTGTGCTTCCTTATCCTTACGCCTTCCCATTTCTGCTGTTTTTTAGGTCAGTAATAAAGTATTCGCCTTGTGCCTATGTTACCTGCTTTCTTCTGTTGCTGTTAGTCATTTTTCCAAGTGTGTTATTTAAGGCGTTTCTGGGCACAGCTGGTGGGAAAGTTTCTACATGAAATAATGGTATTATTGCTTATTTAATACTTTCCTACAGTGCCAGGAGTTAAGGAGCTTGGTATGTTTTCATGGATATAGCACGTTGGGGTTCTGATCTAAGCAGCTTTGGTGTTCTAGTCCATGAAGGCCACTGCCGCCTGAGCGTCACCTGCCAGATCACTTTATGATCAAAGTTCTGGCACTGGCTCCAGAACCAGATAATGGACTGTGCTGTTGTTGAGCAGATCTTTAGTAAAGAGGCTGCTTAGCTTTAATTCTGTCACTCATGGTATCATTAAAAAAAAAAGTGTCACATCAACATAAATAGCAAAAAGAACACTTTGCAAGAGAATTTTTGAATGCTGTGTGCAGCTCTGCAAATTTGGTGCTTGCTTGAGCAAGTTAAATGTTTGAATGCAGTAAACATTGCTTAAAAGAAAAATCAGACATGTAATTACACTTACATATTCTTGATTTATGTAGTATTGACATGTTTTTCATCTAGCACCTCAACATAAGATTCAAGAAATTAGAAGTATCTATTTCACTGTCAAGGGTGGACAAGCAATGTGAAGAAGAACATCAAGAACACCAGAAAGGAAAGCATATAGATTCCTAGACCTACACCTTAAATTATGGTGGCTGGTGTGTGAGTTAACCTGAATTTATTGTCTTTATTGAGGTCTTTATTTAGAAAGTGTTTTTCTCTCTGGATATCAGATAGTGATTTTGTCACAGATTATGTGGTCTTGTTTATCTTACAATGGGTGCTGCTTCTAATTGCACAACAACAGACTTTTTGTCCTCTTTGTTTTCTCCTTCTTTTCCTTCCTCCTCTTACTTTCATGTTTGCCCTCCCCAAATAACCTATGAGACTTTCCTTCCACAGTATTTTTTTCTCCCTTTTCCATCAGTTGGCCGCATCTCCGTAGTATAGTAAGCCTGCAAGCTGTTCTATATCAAAGCTTTTGGTTCTCCTAAATGCCATGATCTGTTAATACCTGGAGCATAGACAAGCTAATCTGTGTTTGAAATTGAGCCTGTGACAAAATTTATATCTATTTTAGAAAGGTTTTTTCTTATTTTATTGTCTGAAGCTTACATGTAATTAGAAACTGTTTCTGTCCAGGCTGGCCACCCCCCATGTCTCATCCAGATATGCTAGTTCTCAATCTCCGAGTCAGGAGGACTTTAATCCTCTCCCTTCAGTCAGTGAGCGCTTGGCCTTTCTCCGTCCCTCCCGAGAGCTGCTGGAATACTACCGCAAGAAGATTGCTGACTTTGATGAGGAGCATGAGGATTTGGTAAAAAGGCTGGAGAGATACAAAGAAACGTATGATGAGCAGGTTAGGAAAAGAGTTTTTGAATGATAATGTACTACATATCCTTATACAAACTTAATAATTTTCTTCAGTTGAAAACTCAGCACAAATGGTCTTAAGATTTACTACTAATGTGGTAGAACTGAGCTAAGAAGAAATAAGTAGATTTTAGGGTTTGATTGTAAAATCTTGCCGTCTGTCCTCTGTCAAAGCAAACAAACATGCATGTAGGCTATTCTTCTATTCTGAAGTTGTTATAGTTTGGTTATATCTTCACAGTAGGTTGGTCGTTTCTGTGGGGTTTTTTTAAATGAAAGCCTGAGATTAGATGTTCAGTTCCCATGTTGTCCAACTTCTTTCCCTTGTTTCTCTTAGCGAAGAATGCATGCTCTTTTGGTCCAAATTTCATGGGCTTTGAGATACAGCTAAAATTTGTATTTACTGCAATGGAATTCATAAGCTTGGCCATAGGATATTAAGTAATACACTACACAGCAAATAAATGCAAATTTAAAAGAAACTCCAAAACCTAAAAATCTTTGCCTTTTAAGAGGAAGAAATCTTACAGAATATCTGTAAGCTATTCAGTGCTCTGGTATGCTTTACAGCATACATCTGTCTGCCAGTCATCTTTGTAATTGTGAATGACCCTTTGGGAATAGAACGATCACGACTGAGGTGCATCCTCAAGTACTGGCCATGCTTGAAGCAGCCTGAAAGCCCTTGGGAAATACGCGGCGTACAAGTTACTTTCATTCAACATATGGGACAGAGGGGCGGGTTCCAATATAAATGCCTTCTCTCCTATGGGAATGGTTTTCTGAAAGGTTTGTTACTTTTCCATACCAGGTAGAAAGTCATTAATAAAACTTGGTAACTAGCCAGATTTGTCACTACTAAACCATATCAATATTTTAACGTTTATTCTTCAGTAATTTCTTTTAAGAGTATGTGCTATTACAGAGGCTTTGCTAGGTTTTTGTTGATGTCAGACTCCCCATACCTGTGCTGCTCTGACCACCAGTGCAGAAGTGCAACCACTGGATACTAGAGACCCTAGCTTAGGCCTTATTTGACTGTTTTATAGTGACAATGATTCTCAGGGCTCTAAACTCCCTGTTGAAACTTTTTTTAATAATTTTTCCAATACTGCCCTCATCTGGTCAAATTTTGTAAGAGAAATAATTCACTTGAACTGGCAGCTGTTCTATACCAGTTACAGGCTCAGGACACAAGCAGTTTGAAGTTTGTAAGTGTTGCCCAATGCTCTGTATCATTTCAAGTACTTAACTCTCTCTACCTAGCACAAATTGCAATGGGAAGTACGTCAGCGAGAAGAGGAGATTGCAGAGTTGCAAAAGGCTTTGAGTGATATGCAAGTCTACCTCTTCCAGGAGAGGGAACATGTCCTTCGTCTTTACTCAGAGAATGATCGGCTGAAAATCAGGTGTGCTGTCTTAGATGGTGGGCTGGGTCACTGGCAGTAGCAATTGTATGTGTTATGTTCTTAGTTCTCATCCAGATCTGGAGTCTTCAGAGAAGCAACTATGCCACATTTCCCAGGGAGGGCTCCTATGAAATCATTCCAATGTTGGAGGTGGAATGCAATCTGTTGGGCTGCTAAATATGTTTCCACTTATTATTCCTTCTATTCCAACTAGTAGAAGGAAGAGCAGAAGTTGAACATAAATTCAGATTTGAATTGTAAATTGCCAGTTTGAATGTGAAGGTCTGATTTAAGCAGACTGTGGTGGGTTGACCTTGGCTGGACTCCAGGTGCCCACCAAGGTGCTCTATCACGCCCTTCCTCAGCTGGACAGGGGGAATAAAAATAAAACAAACAGCTCACGGTTTGAGATAAGGACAGGGACATCATTCACCAGGTACCATCATGGGCAAAACAGACTCGTCTTGGGGAAAAATGAAGTTATTACCAATCAAATTAGAGTAGGTTAATAAGAAATAAAAACAAATTTTAAAACACCTTTCTTCCACCTCTCCCTTCTTTCCAGGCTTAACTTTAGTCCTGAGCTCTCTGCCTTTCCCCTCTCCCAAGTGGCACAGGGGGGTGGGGAATAGGGGTTGCAGTCAGTTCCTCACCTACTGTCTCTGCTGCTCCTTCCTCCTCGCTTTCTTCCCCTGCTCCAGTGTGGGGTCCCTTCCATGGGAGACAGTTCTCCACAAACTTCTCCAACATGAGTCCTTCCTACAGGCTGCAGTTCTTCATGAACTGCTCCAGCCTGGGTCCCTTCCATGGGGTGCAGTCCTTCAGGAACAGACTATTCCACCATGGGTCCCCCATGGGGTCACAAGTCCTGCCAGCAAACCTGCTCCAGTGTGGGTTCTTCTCTCCACGGGCCCTGCCAGGAGCCTGCTCCAATGCAGGCTTCCTATGGGGTCACAGTCTCCTTCAGATGCAGCCACCTGCTCTGGCGTAGGGTCCTCCCCAGGGTTCAGGTGGATATCTGTTCTACTGTGGAGCTCCATGGGCTGCAGGGGTACAGCTGGCCTCACCATGGTCTTCACCATGGGCTGCAGGGGAATCTCTGCTCTGGCACCTTGAGCACTTCCTCCCCCTCCTTCTGTACTGACCTGGGTGTCTGCAGAGCTGTTCCTCTCACATATTCTTACTCCTCTCTCCAGCTGCAATGGCTGTTGCTGGTTTGGTTTTTTTTCCCCTTCTTAAATATGTTATCCCAGAGACCCTACCACCATCACTGATGGGCTCGGCCTTGGCCAGTGGCAGGTCTGTCTTGGAGCTGGCTGGCACTGGCTCTGTCAGGCATGGGGGAAGCTTCTAGCAGCTTCTCACAGAAACCACCCCTGGAGCTCCCCTGCTACCAGGACCTTGGCACACAAACCCAATACACAGACCTTGCAACTCCCTCCCTCAGCCCTAAAAACACTTAAGCTCAAATAGAAAATACAGACCAAAGCAAATAGTTTCTCATCGCTCTGAAATCATGTTGACAGCCACACCTTTTTAACGCCATTTAGTTGGTGAATTGGAATATAACCTGCTGTACCAGAAAAGCTGCCAGTGGCAAAGGAGTTCCCAACCTTCTTCAGAACATTTGTGGGTGGTAATACTAAGTTTTATGTTTGCTTTTTAAGAACTTAAGTCAAAACGTGTGTTGGTGTGCTTTGGCCCTTCTCAAAAGGGTGACGAGAAGTCTGATACAGCCCTTGATGTGGTTTGCTTTAAAAACAATGGACTCTTATAATCTGTTGAATGAAACATCTGAAAGGACTTTAGTTAGTTCATAACTCTGGAATGTAAATTCTTTACAATGTCTTGATGTACTTAAAAATCACAATGTGCTGACCACTTTCTTGGAATTCCAGGGAATTGCAGGATAGAAAAAAAATTCAACATCTCCTGACTCTAGTGGGTACAGACAAAAGAGAAGTTACATATTTTCATAAGGAACCTCCACATAAGGCAAGTTCCATTCTTCTGTAGAACTCTGCTTTTGATTGTAACATGAAGATCTGTACCCCAGGCTGACCACAGACCAGATCTGTCCTGCAAGTCAGCAGTTGCTAAATGAGCCCAAAGCAGGAGGGATCTGTACTTCTGTAGCAACACCAGGTTTTGGTATAGCTGGTGACAGATAAGGAGGAACAAGCGCACTGGAAGTAGGTCCTCTTAAATCAGTCCCCTTCTACCTTCAAAGCATACCTCCAGATCAGCCTTCTAAATGTCAGCTATGATTCTGAAGCCATCTTGGCAAATGGTCATTGAGAAGTTGGAGAGGACACCACAAAGAGAAAAAGACAAAAATGAAGTGCAGAAAATGATCAGGTGCCATGTTTGAAGATCAGCTACCTCAGAGTGCCTATCTCTTAGAGCCTCAGTAAAGAAAAAGTGTTGAAGTTGCTGCAGCAGTTTCCTGGGCAGGAGACTGCAGAAGAGCCATCCCCTCTAGGCAATATTGTATTGCATATTTCAGAAATAACATCAAATTGGTTAAATGGCAGTGCATATGAAGTGCAGTGTAGTTGAACCTGCTTAGGAAAGTAATGAATCATGAATGATTCAGACATACAGATACTATGATGGAATATAGGATTCATCTTGGAATAGGGTGCAGGAAAAGGCTGAAATATGCTGCATTGTTTGTGCATTGCTCTGCACTGCACAAGCAGGTAAAAAACCTTGCAGAAGCTTTAAAATTCCCTGACATAGTTTAGCTTTAAAATTAGGCCTATTATATAGCATCAATCTCAAGATAAGCATTGGGGTTATAACCTCCTCCCTCATGGCCTCCTGTTTTTGTTAAGTGGGTTGCAGTTCAACATTTGAATTGTTTTAATAGTTTTATCAGTTAGCATTTATCCCAGGGTTGTTCAGTAGCTTGAGTGAATGTGCTGATAAATCAAGCTTCATGTTTCTCTGTCTTGCTAAGGCAAGAAGGAGTATGAAAGAAGGAAATAACATAATCTTCATCTTCACCTTCCTTTTCTCCTCTCTGCCCCCAAAATGCTCCTTTTCCTGCTAAGGGTGGTGATTTTCATCCTAATGAATCCAGAAAAGGCAGGATTACTTTCCAGTTGTTTTGGTGAAAAAAAAAATAGAGGCAGAAATGGCAAAACTCAGCCTTGATAAAGGAAACTTTTCAACACAGACATTACACTTGTGAATGTCTTCCTTGTCTTGTGGTAGAAGTAAGGTAATGCTGTTCTTTTGGATATCTCATTTCACTTTCTAAGATTTGTTCTTGACCATTGCAACTTCGGAGAAGTCAGATGTTCAGCGAGATATCTAATCTTGTTTCTATAGGTTACTGTTCTGCAAAGGCCCGCTAAATCCAGAGAGTCACATGAACAAAATCATACTTCTAGAACAGGTACCACCCAAGCTGATCTAACAGCAGCTCAGCTACTGATACTTGTTTCTCTGTGTGTTTGTGTCTGGTACACCAAATTAATTCTTTACCCTGAATACTTTGGTATACCTCCATTAAGTTCCCTAAATATATTGATGTGTACATACATATATATGCAGTACTCTTGGCTTCCTTTCAAAGTCTTTTAAAATAACCTGAGCTGGTTCTCATGTCAGTGATCTCCTCAGCTGAGGAAGAGGCCGGTATGATAATGGAATGTCTGTTCTGGAACTATGCAGGTACCAGCTGGACAGGCACCCTTAGCCATTCCAAGGTGTGGGGTTCTGCCTGCCTTTAGTGTAGACAGTAGTGTGGGTCTGTGTGCCTACTTACTGATTTTCTCTTTTTGAAAGAACTGCCTCTTCCAGATTGACCCGAATTAGCTAACAAGCTCAAAACTCATTCAAGGCTTGGTGCTTGTACAGCTCTGTCATCTGCCTATTCATCATTTATTTAAGAAAATTTGTTAAGTTTGCTTTCTATATATGCCAAGGAAATTAGTAGGTTGCCTAAATATTGTGGCATGATAGTGTGGGATAAAGGTATGCGATCACCGTAAGTTCTGAAACTCCTGTTTTTTACAGCTAGCCCTCTGAGAACTCCTTGTGACTATAGCAGTGGCAAGTTTTTTCCCATTCTTGTAGGCCTGCCAGAACATACAGTATTTCATGCTTCAAAAGGTACTGCAGGTAGATTGAAAAACCTTTTTCTACTTCTGTTAAATTTCTGCAGTAGGAACCAAGAGGAGTACTTCAAAACCAGCAGCAAAAGGAGAGAAACCAGAAAGTCCTGAGAGATATCAGAGAGATAATCAAACACTTCTACTTCAGGTAAAAACATTTGCTGACAGATGGACATAATTCCTGGGTATCCAGGAAATTATCATAAACAAATATGCTGTCTGTTTAGATAAGATGTAGACATACCAATTTTATCAGTCTCCACATCTTACTATGGATTCACACTTTCTTGCGGTTTATTTATCTGTTTCTTTGCGATGAATGTAGGCTTACATTTAAGAACTTGGGTCTGATTCTGGAAGCTTTACATACACAGATGTTCCAGTAGTGCCAACTGGAATGTGTTGCCCTTAATTATACAAAGTGTAATTGATGTTATCTCCTATAATTTGATTGTGGCTATGACTTTACGTTAAACCCACAGAAGATCTGCAGGGTTGGGTATTTTGTGGAAGCGTGACAAAAGCAATGTGTCCGAGACAGAGTTAGGCAGCCCCAATAAGATGCACTAGTACAATGAAATGTTCCCTTTGCCAGACTTCAGTGAAAGACAGGGTGTGGATAGTGTGGCAGAACGAAAGATAAAATGTAGCAAATCATGAATTGGGGAAGATATCAGAAGCTGTATGTAAACCCTGAGGAAGGGTGAGTCAAGAACAGCAAATTAACGAGCAAACTTGTACAGCAGATAGATCTTTTTCTTAAATTTTTTTTTGTTTGTTTTGGGTTTTTTGTGATTTTGTTTTTTTGTTCAAGGGCAGTGGTGACTGACCTAGTGGCCAGTTAGCTGTCTAACAACATTTATTCTGAAGCTAAGGAAGCATCATACAAAATTGTCATGAAAAAAGGAGATCTAAATACATGCTGAGTTTTTTCAGATAGTTTCTTGTACATAGGCCAGATGCACATTTTTCAATTACTTGTTGCTTGTTCCCATTCGTCTCCCTGACTATGTGCCCTAGATCAAGTTTCTTTGCATCCCTCTCCTTCACTCATTATCTTGTTTACATTTAGTAATTCATTTTGGTTGAGTAATTTCTTCTGTTCAAGATGTGTGGACTTGCTGCCTTCCTAGAATTTAGGTATTTTTATATCACCATTTCATTGGAAGAAGGTAGCATAGGGACAGAAGTGTCTCTGCGTAATCCACAAGATTTGTTGCATCCTGTGTGCAATTTAAATCTTTCCAATATCTTCGATCTATTGTTGCTGCTTCTAATATGCCTGTCTTACCTATAGCATGATTTTTTTCCTTAAACACTTTTAGTTGTTTGAAATACTTAGCATTAAAACAAAAATAGAAATCGGAGAAATTAGCACTCTCAAACGTATTATCAGGTAGAGACTTTGATCTGAATCTTGGAATTTAAGAGAGAGTTGCAAGGACAGGAACAGAGCTGCTGTGAGGTCTTACTCAGTAATGTCTTTGTTTGCTTATTCAGGTGGAGGCTCTGCAAGCTCAGATAGAAGAACAGACACAATTATCCAAGGAGCAGCTTGAGGCTCTACTAGAGGACAGGCGGATTCACATGGAAGAAGCCCAGGTCCAGCATCAGAGGGACCAGGACAAGATCAAAACTATAACAGATAAGTGAGTGAGAGAGAATGACCATGATGTAGTCCTGAGATGAGAAGGAAACAATGGAAACATTTTGGCTTTCAGTATGTTGCTTCCTGCAGCAGGCAGAAAAGCAAATTATGCAGCCATCTGTTTGGTGGTGTGTGTGGAAGAGGGTGAATGGAGTAGTCTACATATTAAAAATCCTATTTCACATTGGAAGAATATCACTTCTTCCATTATATGAGAAGAGCTAAACTCACTAGGAAAGCACCTACCTCTTTCTTTCATGCTGCTTCCAACTTGCAATGATTACTGAGGAATTTAAGGTAGGAACTAGGAAAGAAGTTAATTCCACTGGGATCCCTTTTTACAGACTCCATAAGACCCAAAATCTCTTATATGAGAGTACCCGTGACTTTCTCCAGCTCAAGTTTGACGCTCGAGCCAATGAGAAAGCATGGATGGCAGAGAAGGACAGTCTGTTGAGGAAACTTGACAAAGATCTGGATCAGCTCATTATCAGCAGGGAGCCAGGAAGAGAGAAGAAGCAGAGAGATACCAAGAAGATGCGTCGAGCCGATGATGGAGCTTGGAAACTCCACAACAGAGAAATAAAGGTAATGGTTTTGTTCTAGGTAGAGGCTTTTTAACTGTTTTTTACTAGAAAATTGCAATCATCTGGGTTTTGCCAAGATAGACAGTAGCTAGCAGCTGTTTCAAAGCTGTACTGGCTTGCCATAACTTATGTTGTTGCTGGCATTAATGCAAAAAAAAAACCCTCCTGCCTCAAAATCAGCATTGCTTGCAAATTTCAGATAGAATGTATAGTTAGGATTTATGGTAGCACTTCACTGTCAGTTTCTTTTATGCCCAGAACAAATTCCTACTTCTGCAAGCCCCATAATGATGTGGGCCAGCGGTTCTTAACCTGCTTGTTGCACATGCCTTTCTTTCTGTGTAAATGTTCCCAGCTAATGGACTTAGAATGCAGTGTCTGTATCTTCCTTCCCGCTGTCAGGGGAGAGTGCGTCCTTTCAGTTGATGTCCCCCAGCTCTTCTACAGTAGTCAGGATTTTTCTTCCACTTCTGGTATACTTCCAGTGAGAAGTTGAGAGATCTGAAGTAGGTAAGCAGGCAATATGGAATTGGAAAGTAAACAGGCAACAGGGAATTGTTTTCATCTACCACTGAATGCAGATCTTGTGAAATGCAGTACTGGGCAAGCAGCTGTGAAAAGGGGAATTACAGCATTAGTTGAATATTATTTTTAAGGGGAAGAGGAGGGAGTTCTTTAACTGATGATGAGCAGTTATCATGATAACTGCATGCAGAACTGGTAACCTAATTAAAAGGTTTCGTTAATGGAAGTGGTGTTAGAATATTGTCCTTACCTAGTTATTTCATTAGCTGTAGCTCCAGTTGTTGATTTTTATTTGCCTGTCATATTGTCAATCTACCATACTTGCTTTTCCAGCACAGGGGAAATTTTGTGAGCATTGGCTTTTGTGTTGATTCTTTCTGTTCCTCCTATGTCCTAGTCACTGCAAGACCAGCTAATGCAGGAACAGTGCCTATCAAACATGTATAGGGAGCAGTGTGTCACCCTGGAGGGTGAGCTGGCTAGGATTCGTGAGGAGAGAGATGTTGGCAAAGAACTCTTTAAGGTAATTAGTCTGTAATCATCAGCTAGCTATGTGATGATCTCGCAGCTTCTATTCTGTATACACTACCAAGTTTTCATCTCCCTAGGAACGCTCAGAAAAGATGGGGAAGCGCCTGAAGCTGATGACTCAGCGATATGAGGCCTTGGAAAAACGTCGTAATATGGAAGTAGAAGGCTTCAAGAATGACATTAAACAGCTTCGGCAGAAGCTGAAAGATGTAGAGGAGCAGCTTTTTAAGGTAATAGTTAAGCATTTCTAAGGCAGACTATTATGGGCTTGCCCTATAGAGGTGTATTGTCAGTATTTAAATGCAGTGTTTCCCTAGAGTTAAGGAAATAACTTCTTTAATAACTTCTTTCTTAAATGCTCCTTTAGATATTAATATTTCACAAAACTTGCCCTCTTACATATTTTATGAAGCAAAAAAAGATTTGTCTTTGTTACAGTCATCAAGCTTGCCAGGAACTGTCCTGGTTATACATTAGCTGTGTATTTTTGTTGCAACCTGTAGCTCACTTAGCTGTCTCAAAATTGCAAGGCCTTGATGTTTCTTGCAGTTTAGGATGAGATATTTATCTAAGATATGCTTGAGAGGATGATCTAGGCATAGCTTTTGTCCAACTGACTCTTTCAGGAGTCTGGCAGTGCCACCAATTCGCTTGTTTTCTGTACTTTTGGCGCACAGTTCAGTTTACTTAGACTAAAGCATTTGTCTTCACTAAAGGCTTCGATTTTTTTTTTTTAATTTATTTTTTATTGGGCTGTTGGTTTTTAAATATTATTCTTTAAGGACTAAACAGCATGTGTGAATGGGGGGAAAATTGCCTATGATACCTTTACTGCAGACCTGTATGTTTTGTAACTGTGGGTGTGCTCTTAATTTCTTTATACTTTTAACCACAAGAGGGCAGAGGAACAAAATACTTGCTAGAAGTCTCCAAAGTGCTCTTTCAATCCTTCTCCTCACTTGAAGTCAAAATGACCACAGATGACTAAATGTCCTGATACGCATATTAAAATCTTTGACCAAGAACTACATGATGACAATGAGACACCCTAGCAGCAAGAGAAGAGAGGGCTCTGAGAGCAGCTTCCAAGGCTGTGCTGCTCTGCCGTTGAAAGTGACTGGGCTGGCATGCTATCCAGTTCCAGAGCAACAGGAAATGGCAGCCATGGCTAGCTTGCTATCAGAAATTCTGATTATCCAACAGCCTTTGTTCAGCACAGAATGGGCCATTATGGCATGGCCTGAGACTAGGCATTGTACTTGAACTGCTCTTGAATCAAACACAGTTCAGAAAGCATCAGGTTGACCACAGCAGTTAAACCTAGTTCTAGTAGCAAAAGATGACAAAATGTCATCATATCAGGTGAGGTACTTAGAACTAGATGAAAGTTAGTTGATAAATATTTCAACTTGCCTCTTTTTGTGGTTCTCTGAATAATACAGGTATTATAAAGGAGTCAACAGGTTATGGGTAAACTTGATTACTATCTAGATTTCTTTCTTGCCAGTAATGTAACACCATAATGTATGAAAGATTTGTCCTTTATTTTTGGATCTGGAGCACCTTTCTATTGGTGATATTAGCATCCTCTTTGCTAGCTACAGAGGGTCTCCTTTAGAGTTGTCTCTGTCATATCCTCGTCATAATACTCTCTAATTGTATTCTGTACAGCTCTGTTTTTCTTAATCTGTTTTTCTTTTTCCTTTTAGGTGACCCTGAATATTGGACCAGAACAGGATCTTGCAATTCTACATGAGGTCCGCCAAGGAAACAGACTAACTCATAAAATTCAAGGAGAACTAAAAAACTTAAAAGCAAAAATCTATGGCTTAGAGAATGAATTGCGTGTCATCTGAAGCTGAGGTATTAGCTGGCATCCTAGTTTTAGGAATGGAACACTGCTAGGCTGGAATAGTCATATGTGAGAGTAGCTCCTGCCTGTCTGTTTCTTGACATCCAGTGACAGAAGGCTTGAGGAAATCTGCAGTTAATGTCATAAGATTGTGCATGAGCCATTCCTAACATGCCAGATTATATTGCTGCTTCAGATGAGAGAGAGCACCTGATAACACTGGCATAGAAAGTACATGATGACATCAGGAATATGCTCATGAGTTCATCACACCTTCATATCTGTGGTAAGGGTCAGTGTATACTGGTCTTCAACTTTATTTGGAGCATATTATAAACCACATATACGGTTATAATGAAATTAATAATCTTCGAAGGATCTAGTTCAAGATCTGAATTGCTTGACTGACCTTTTCCTATGTGAGAAGCAGCTTTTAAAATTGTTTAGATGATTAATGTTTTGATGCTTAGTCACTTCAGGATGTAACTGGAAATTTTCCTTTGAAAAAGACCATGTATAGAAAGTATGTACTAAAGTGTATTGCATCTGACTCTCCTCTCAACAGTATAATGATTTTAAAGTGGCTTCCCTTTGCTTGGTTCTAACCTAATTGGGACGAACCTGACTGATTTAATATGGTGGAAAAAGATAACCTGTTCTAGAACTCATCCGCAAGAACCAGCAATGTCTACACTTGTCTTGAATGTTTGGGTGGGAGGGAAATGCTATGCTATCGAGTGTCATCTTCTCATCCCTTTCCTCCCTGTTTATCTTAACACACAGAGGAAGCCCATAATAAAAGGCATCTAGTATCTTTCTTCACCACCATATTGTCTACCGTTGTAGCGTTAAACAGTATCATGGTTATGTACCAACAAATCGCGGTCAACTTTTGCTACAGCAGTTGTTGCTACTGAACTGTAACTGAAATTGAGGTGGAAGAGCAGGGGCCTAGTTGCTACATGATAAATATAACTGTAGCTATATGATGGTTATCTTCATACCAGACATCAGGACATCGCAATTCTAGAAAACAGATGAAATCATAAAAAGGGTTACAACATGGCTTCAGCCCAGTTTATAATTGCAGCTATTCATGCTTTTACTGCAGCATCAGCAAATCTTGTCCACCTTGTAGACTGAGAACAGATCTGTGTTGGAAAAGGGATTTCAGTGCCTCTGCCTACTGTACCTTTCCTACCTTGTTACATGTGACAGAAGACGAATATCTTTCTGAAGTATACACTTAGGCACCAGCACTTCCTTTCTCATTGAAAAGAACTTAGCGTGTGAAAGCAGCCAGTTTCTTTTGAATGTGGTAGTGGCCATGGAGATCCTCATTCAGTGTTTGGGAGAGGCAGATATGCAGAAGATGTTTTTGTGCTGTCAAAATTTGGAGAAAGAATTGTTTTTATAGCACCAGGTAAAGCGATGCAGGAGGGAAAATTCCCTTAAGAAGTCAAGGCCCACCGCAATTGTGTGTCCTTTTTGTGACAAACTTGCTGTTCCTTATGGTCCTGCACTGTGGCTTTTATTTTGTATGTGTTCTTGAGATCAAATTCATCACCAACAGACTTTAGTGCGGGTGGCTGACAGTCCGTACCTAGATGCTCAAACTACTACTGCAACTTACAAGAGGCTGTTTTAAAGTATGTTGCACTGATTAATTCAGCTGAAAATGCTGAACTGTTCAGAAACTGATTCATTAACAACTTGGGTGCCGATGCTATGTGGACAGTTGAGGAAAGCTATTAAATAATGCTATCCATCATTTAGTCTCGCTCTTTCTTAGTTGACTAGTCCTTTCTCAGATAAGTCTAGCTAATTAGAGGGAGTTTGTATCTGAAATAACATGCTACTGGTTTGAAGATAAGATATCAAAGTTATCACAGGTCCTGGAAGGCTGCTTCTGAAAATCGCTATGTAATGAAGTGTTAGCCACTTATTCAGCAGTATCCATCTACTTAAATTCAGCTGATGGGAAGCTAGCAAAAAGGTCTCGAACCTATAGATATAAATGGGTTTCTGTTTATTTTCAACTCTTCCAAGCTAAAGAATTGCCTATGAAATTACATTTTCCTCACTTGAAAGCCATGAAGCGTGTCTGGATAAAGACTGTAGGCTTTGACATCCAGGTTTGTAAGATTGGGAGGAAGTATTGGGGGGAAGAAGGATATAAATATTTAATTTCCTGCCTTCCTTACCAGTATTCCTTATTACTTGAAAGACTGAACAGAATAAAATGGCAACATTTCTAATATATCTGCTGGTGTGTCAAAATCCAAGTGCAGCTTAAACTTTATTCTTAATTTGTTACTAGGCTATGAACCCTTCCTGTTCGAGGGAGTGGTGGTGGGGGAAATTACACTAGTACTGATTTGTAAATCCATTTTATTTGGAAGCTTGAATATTTGTCCAAGGGCAGGAAGTGCAAAGTATTGTACATGCTCTTTCTGTGTGACATCTTGTGATCATGTGAAATGTTGCTTTATGTTGCCAAAACAAATGTGGACTTTCAAGCCAAGAACTGCTTTAAAAAGCCAAGTGCTTTCTACCAGACAACTACCCTTTAAGATGTCAGTAAAGAATTATTGGCAGTTCCAAAAGAGTTTCCTGGGAAAGGTTCCAAGACCTATATTAGTCAATTTTCTTCCACAATTTTTGGGTAGAAAACAAAAAATGGCATTTTCTCCAAAGACTGGTTAGCTTTTTTTAGCTAATTTAAGTTAGTAGTATGTGACTTGTATCATTTCAATACGACTAAATGCCAGGTTATGTATGTAGGAACACAGAATTTGAAAGATCTCAAAAATGGCTGATTCTAGGAATACGGAGATTATCCTACAGAGGATTAAAGGTTAGAACTGGACAAATGTTCTTATTGTGAGCTAATGCTTCTTGCATAAATAGGAGAAAAATGAACAGTAGGGGAAAACTTCATTGTTGTGTAGCCTTATTTAGGTAAGGAAGGAGTGCACACATTTCAGAAAGGATGTTGAAATATTGGGTAAGGCACAGAACCACAGATGATTCAGCAGAAGGGAGAAGGTGGTGCAAGAGCACATATTGTATTGCATTAAGAAGACTGATTAATATACATGTATCTTGAAGGTGCAAGACTACCAAAGACCTCTCTATCCCAGCAGAGAAAGGCTGAGCAAGAACCAGTAGCCTGAACCTGAAGTTAATTTAAAAAAAAAAAAGAAAGAGCACACAGGAAAATTGCGCTTTTTCCCCTCATTATAACCAACGATCTGTGGAGGTAACAAAATCTCCATCTCTCTCTCCAAATCAGCAAATGATTGCACCTCTGGAGAAGGTAGCTTGTTTTAATAAGTTACTAGGTTTTACACATTAGAGCTTAATGAAACATAATGACATGAACTAACAGGAAATCATTTAATGGTTCCTTCTGGCTTTAAACCTATGATTTATTTATACACAATATTTGTAGGAGTTTTTCAGCACTCATGCAGTTGCCTTAATTAGAGGAATGTATGCTGTGTCAGCTTACCCTACACAGAAAGGTTACACAAGGTAGAAAAAACTAAAGGAAAATTTAAAAAAAAATCCCTCATGATCTTCCTATACCACAACTTGTAGTAATTCCCAAATTAGCTGGCACTGTGACTGCGCTTAGAAAGGCCGATTAGCAGTAGCCGCAGTTCTGATAGCTGTCAGAATAAATAATAGTGTAGTATATACTTGTATGCAATGGCAGTACTTAAATTGCTTACATCGGTAGTAGTATCAATTCAGAAACATGCACATTTTACCAGTTTGGATGGACTCTGTGGGCAGCCTAATATTCTGGAATTGCAATGTCCCCGTATGTAGGCCAGGGAGTAATTCTCTGAAAATCAGATACTTTTTTGAGACTACCTGGGAGCAACATCCCTGTGTACTTTGTTCTGGTAGGTCTGTTCATATTTGTGAAAAGCTGCGTCGTTCAGACTTTTAGTTACAGCTCACAAACATTTAATTCTGCTACATGAGAATGTATTTGTGCCTGCTTAGTCAAAATCCTAATGAAGATGTCTCATTTGTCCCCATTCAAAGTGGCGTCATAGGTCATTTGCCTAGAAGGGACTTTGTGAACAGATTTCTCTTTCTAATTTTTCCACAATATTTTGCTTTTCTATTCCCAAGTTGCTTTGAACTGTACGCAATATCCCCTTTACTCCCTAAACAGTTATTCTTAAATTTGCAAGCCTAGCTGTAGAAGTATATACGTTTCTTTAGCATGTGGACTGGGATTATGTACCAAAACCTACTTGGATGCAGTGTAGAAGGCATGAGAAGTGAAAGCTGCGATGATTCCTTTTGGTTGCTGTATTCATAGGATTTAGGCACAAAGAACAAAGTTTGTTTCAATTCTTATGTTGCATCAAAATTAGGACTTTCTGTCTGAAACAGGCCATCGGCGGGAACAGAACCCACTAGCAGGAAACATTTCTGCTGTGACCGGCGCATTTGAGAAGAGGGGGGTGGACGTCTGATATTTCCCGTTTAGCAGCAAATGAACTGTTTGGAGAAAGGGCATCTTTGAGTTAGAGTGGCTGCCCTTCAAGTAAGCTCCAAAAATATAGCTTTATAAACAGAGCCCTCAATGGGATTGACTGTTCACTCATACTGACTAAATTGCATGTTTTAAGAATTGCAGTGCTGTTGGATTGTGGACAGATTACAAATGTGTAAATACAGATTATTCGTTTTTATTCAGAAAACCCAGTGAGGCTTTCAGCACAAAAGTGTTTCAATGTTAAAGCACGACAACGATTAACTACGCTGGCATGAAGGGTTGCATTGTTGAAACGGATTCAATTTGAATAAAAAGCTCTGGATTTGACCTGGTGAAGTGTGTCCAGGATGTGCTGGATTCTCCTGTATTGATTCAGAGATCAAATTGCCTTTCTTTCACTGTAAACATTTATCTCGGTGTAGAGTCACTTCTAAACTGTCCAGTAAAACAGTATTTTTCCTCTTCAGTGGTAGCCTGGGTGGATGGAAGTCTGCTCAGTGTTGTCCCAGGGAAAGCTGCTCAGCTTTGTGTTCTGTGGTGTCCCTAATAAAATGACTGTGGCACATCTTTGGAACGTCTTGAAACATAAGGATGAGGAGCACAGTCACTTAAAATATAAACCAAGTACTGGCACTTTAAAGACTGGGAAGGAGGAAATTTAGGCAAGACTTTAGTCGGATTTGAAAACATGGATTTCCAATATGATCAAACATGTAGAAGTATCTCTCATGATGGTAAATGTCTAAACCCTGAAAAGTCTTTTGAAACTCCTCAGGTCAAAGTATATCGAAACATTTCTCTGGAAGGGCAAACGCGTGCTCTAGATATTGAGAGATTGTTCTGATGCACAGAAAGCAGTTCAGGACAATTCATGGAGCAGGACCTGCAATAAGGAGGTGCTCCTAGCGGTACTGGGTGAAGTTCAGTTAAAAATGTGTCCCCTTTACAGCTGAAAAGGCAAGGCAGCCATTTCTGTGTAATTTTATCTGGACAGCTAGAGCTTGAGACCTGTGAAGAGGTGGAGAGACAGAATCATGAATGAGGCTTTCCACCCTGACGGGGAAGTTGTAGCAAAGCAATGGTGTGGCCGTGATGCTGCCGTCAGTCTAAGTCAGACCTGAGGGATCACAGCCATGTGAACAGTGAAAGTGAGAGGAAGTCTCAAACTCCAGCTCAAGCCAGTTCATACAAATGTTGTCAGTGTAACTGCGTTGGTAAAAATACCATTGCTGGTTAATAAAACTCTGTTAGCAAAACCCACCATATCAGCACGACCTAACTGGGCAAGAAGGTCTTTTTTGCCAAGGGTTTAATTGCAGGATGACCCTGATTCCTTTACCGTGGTATTAAACTCCATCATCGATGGGGACTTTTCTGGGATTGCTCCACCATTTAGATGCCTTTTAGAGCCCAGTCCATTCCTGAGGAGCCAAAAAGGGAAATAATGGGGAACTGTATCTTCAGAGACTGCCTTTTCCTCTTAGAAACACTTCTGCCTTTGAGCCGTTTCGATTATGAATGTTGAGATGAAGTCATTGTTTGTGCTTCAGAGCATGGCTGAGGTCAGGAAGAGGGGTGTGGAGCCACTGGGGTGGTGAAAACTAGGGACAGTTGGGTATCTTTGGTGTGGAGCTGGCAATTAGTGTTAAAATGAAAATCACACAAGAAGAAAGAAGGGAAGGAGCAAGCGGCAGATAATTGAACCTTTGGGGAGCCTACAGAGAAAGGATGTTGGCACTGAGCTAGAAGTAATTTACAGAACAGAGAAACAGTTGTTAGATAACTAGAAGCAAAAGCATAACAAGAAGAGGCAGGGATGCACAGAGACGGAGCTAGGGAGGAGAGCCGGGAGGAACGGGAGATGCAGGTCGTTAAGTGCTGCACTCTTATCAAAGGCTGCTTTTATCATGAGGAAACATAGCCAAAATAGAAAACAAACAAAAGCACAAACAAAGCAAAAAACACTCCAGTTAGCTCATCTGGCAAATCATCACTTTCTTTGAAGCGGGTCTTCAGGGTCGGCTAGGAGAGGTGTATCCTGAGGCGAGCAGCGCTCCGTCCGACATTCAAGGATGGTCAGTCAGGGCAACCAGCAGCGTCAGCTCCCTGAGTCATCTAAACATGACACAGACTCTATTCCTGCATCACCGCCTTCCAGCGCACTCGCTGTTTCTTTCATTATTACAAGCTGTAGTTGCCACCCCTGCCATATTGCACCCAGTGAAGGTGAGAGGTGCGGAGGTCTGGGCACGCCCTCGTGTGACTTGGGACGCTTGAGAAATTGGGAATACAAGGCTGCTGGTAGACTTGAGAGAAAAACATGTATGTGAGGTGTTTTTAAAACATTGCTGTAAGTGATAATCGTACTCCTGGGCACCAGTGCTTTCTGCAATGAATAAGTGGTCCAAAATAAGTTACTTTAAGTACAGTGTAGAGCTAATTCAATTCATCATTTCGTTATTTCTTACACAACCAGATCAATGTTGTTCCTCAATATTGTTCCATTGTAACTATATTGTGACAGATAGACGTCAACATGCCACACATTTCCTTAAGCTTTCTCTCCAGACAAAAGAGCTTTTCTGTCTCTTCATTATAGCATAGTTCTGTCAGGAAAAAGATTTTGTTTCTTTACAAGTCAAGCACACTACTGTTAGCCTATTGTCGTGGTTTAACCCCAGCCGGCAACTAAGCCCCACGCAGCTGCTCACTCACTCCCCCATGGTGGGATGGGGGAGAGAATTGGAAGGGTAAAAGTGAGGAAACTCGTGGTTTGAGATAAAGACAGTTTAACAGTTAAAGCAAACAAGGAGTTCCTTCACCACTCCCCATGGGCAGGCAGGGGTTCAGCCATCCCCAGGAAAGCAAGGCTCCACCACACGTAACAGTTGCTTGGGATGACAAACGCCGTCACCCCGAACATCCCCCCTTCCTTCTTCTTCCCCCAGCTTTACATGCTGAGCATGACGTCATATGGTATGGAGTATCCATGTGGCCAGCTGGGGTCAGCTGTCCCAGCTGTGTCCCCTCCCAGCTTCCTGTGCACCCCCAGCCCAGCACTGGTGGGGTGCTGTGAGAAGCAGAAAAGGCCTTGACTGTGTGTAAGCACTGCTCAGCAACAACGAAAACATCCCTGTGGTAATCAACACTGTTTCCAGCACAAATCCAAAACATAGCCACCTACTAGCTACCATGAAGAAAATTAACTCTATCCCAGCCAAAACCAGAACACCTATAATTCCACTTTCCCCTCCCATCCATTTTAATACCATGTTCACAAGATAAAAATGTGCTTACTTATTTTAGTATTTTCATATGCAACAAAGTTTCAACAAAGTGCAGTTGTCGTTTTTTCAAACTTAACATTGTTCATTTAAGAAACACAGACAACTTCCTGCTAAGAATACATCATTCAACTCTCATTCTTCAAATGGTAAACAAACTTTAATTTAGAGCTGTCTTTATTATACATTTTTCCTAGTATTTTCTCTCTTTTTTTTGAACAAATATGAAGAACTTGGTTTGTTTCTCTCACACTGGAAAAAAAAAAACAAACCAACACACCACCACCAAAAAATTTCAACAGTGAGTGTTATGCCCTTATATGAGATTTCTGCCTTGCAGTGACTAAACCGGCACACAGCCTCAAATTTCCATTTGCATGGGCACAGGTGGTGGCTGGGTATTGGCAGCCCTTTCTGTTTGCACCAGAGGATGTAGCACCACGATTCAAGCTTGGAGCGGTACCACGTGCATCCGCAACCTCTAGCAAGGTAGGAAGGAGGAACGCAAGTGTTGCATCCTCAGAAGCTGCATGATGGACCTTGTCCCCAGGGGGGCAGGGGAGCCCAGGGGCAGAGCCGCTCACCAGCCTCCCCCACCCACAGAATTTGTTTCCATCTTGAGAAACGTCATGTCTTTCCACCTCCGCGATGAGGTATAAAACTCTCTGGAGGCACTTTCCTGAAACAAGAGAAATCTCTCCCCACAGCTGAGGGGAGATGGCTCTGAAACCTTTGTGAGATGTTCAGAACAAGGAAACGCATCACCTGTCTGTCCATCCCAATGTGTGGTGAGTCTCTAGGTGGTGCCTGGACACTGGGAACATGGTGTTCTGCACTTGATGCCAGAGACCACAGACACTGCTTCTGCCCCCAACCAGTGCAACACTTGGGATGCCAGCACTCTGCCAATGTCAGCCTGTCCCCACTGGGACTCACACCGCTC
>NW_010515649.1:21437-22339 GCF_000687285.1 Phaethon lepturus
TGCCGTTTAAAAGGCCGGCCTTTGGCATGCTTTCTGAGGCTAAGTAATGATGAGCATCCTTTTATGCAGCCTCCTACTTCAGAAGACTGCTGTGAAAGGAAGCTGGACCCTCAAAAAAAGGTCTATTGTTGTTGTGAAAATTGCATTGTGAAAATTAACTTCAGCCTGAGGGTTTCTCTTCATGGTTGCACACAGCACAGGGGCTGCATCCATGCAGCAGCGGAGTTGTGGAGGGAAAGGGTTGGTGACAATGACCCAAAGGCCATACCATATGTGTTTGGAAAGGGTTATTCTGAATTAACTCCCCAGCTGGGAGGGCATCTTCCATTTTATTTTCACCCGAAAGGAATCCAGTTTGCATCCTCTGAGACCACTTGGCGACATGAACCAAACCAACAGCATGGGGGAAAAGCTGGGAGAGTCACTTCAAAAGCGTGCTTGAGATGTGAAATGAAACACTAAGCACACCAGTGGAAGGTCCTTGTCTTCATGTGGGCCTCCAATGCCCTCTCTCTGGTGGGTCTAAACAGTGTAACATCCCACCTAGCAGATTTGGGGGCTTTGTGAGCCCTGTTCCTTCTGACTGAGCAAAGCACTTTGAAGTAAATACCCTTGCTGCACCAGGTGAAAGACACTTTAAAATGGATTCAGCTGCGTGTAACTGTGTGAGTTTGAATGGTCCCGCTGTTGGTCTGTTTCTCTCTGCGCAGAGGAGTTACCACCTTCTGTCCTCCCACCGGAGGGATCCACCGACGCTCCTACCGGCACGAAAACCGGCTTTGAAGAGGATTCGGAGCCGAAGCACCCCTCCTGTCGCCTTGGCCGGAGCGGAGACCTCTGACAGCGCTGACCCCGCGGCCCGGGCGGGGACGGGAGCCGGAGCGGGCTGCGGTCCCGGCGCC
>NW_010515650.1:0-247 GCF_000687285.1 Phaethon lepturus
TTCAGAGGATGCTGAAGTGGAGCGGAAGGGTACTACATCAGAGCGCGGTGCGGGCCTTCGCTGAACGTGCACTGGTTAATTAAATGCCTTGGGCAATGGGTACGTGCTGGGGTCCCCACTGCACCACTAGCTCACGAGGTGGTGTTCGTGTGGGAGCCCTCGGCTCCGAAACGTGGCTT
Organism: Phaethon lepturus; assembly: GCF_000687285.1. Lineage (NCBI taxonomy): Eukaryota > Metazoa > Chordata > Aves > Phaethontiformes > Phaethontidae > Phaethon > Phaethon lepturus. The sequence continues at coordinate 180 of NW_010515650.1, forward strand.
TGCACAGGATCAGCATCTCAACTGAAACAAGTTGTAGTTTGACCCCCCCACCCCACAACTCTAAAACA
>NW_010515650.1:262-16531 GCF_000687285.1 Phaethon lepturus
ATCTTAAGAAAGTATTATAGGCTTCTTAGTAGATTTTTAATTAAAAATTGTAAAGAATTAAATGCTTGTTTCATAAAGTGATTTGTCCCTTTTAGGCTAGGACTGACACTTATCACCACAGCTGTTTGTCAAGACTTTGCTTTTCAGCTGTTTTCCACCTTCTACCTGCTCATTAACTACACACAGTGCTTGGAGCTCCAGTTACAAAAAACAATTATGTAATCACCAAAACTTGAAAGTAGTCAAATCGTGAAGGCCTGCAGCAAGCTCCCTGCTATGGTAGACTGCACCCCATTTATTTGAAAACCCTTTGATCTAGAGGATAACTATAATAACGTCTGGCTGTGTGTATCTTGTGATCCACAAGCCATTAAGCCATAGGATATTTGCCTGTTGATAGCCTACCTTGTTACAAGCTAATTTCCTAAGTCTCAACAATGACAGATTTGTTTAAAAAAAGAAAAATAACCCACCAATTTTCTTTTTAAATGAAACCTGTTAATTAAAGTTCCCCCCATCTTTCCTCTCTCTCCTTCCCTTCACCCGAAGCTGAATAATTTCCCTGCGACACTGCCTTCTCAACATAAGCATGTTAGCAGAATTGAATTTGGAGGGAGTAAAATCTGTCTAGCTTGTATGAAAAAAGTATTCCTACATGAGGAAAAAGTGCAGGGAGCCATGTGACCAGACAGTTCTCCCAGTCTGCCTCCTTCACCTGAAGTTTCACTTGTAGATCCATGAATACACTTGTCACCTGCCTTGTATTTTTAACCTGGAGGTTTCAGAAAGTCTCCTAACAATTCTGCTTCTTGAAGAAACAAAACCACAGGAACCTGGGTCTGGCCGGGATTCCTAGGTCTCATCCTTGCACTGAGGCATGTGTACATGGGCCATCCCTGAAGTTTGTCTCATCTACCTTAAGCTTCATTGACGGAAATGGCACTCTTGTTTCTGTGCTGTTATGTAGCATCTTGCATCCAAAAAGATGACATGGAGGGGGAAAACCTAACTCCTATTAGTAATTAGTCTTGAATGTCAGCTGTTATGATGGCCAGGCAGCATCACTGAGATGGGGAAAATGGACATGAGGGCAGGCATGACGTGCGTGAAATTGCACCTTTGGTTTCCTGCATTGTTTGTGCACTGTTTGCTTCTGGGGTTTATGCGCTGCTGTCATGCCTGGATGAAGTTGGTTTTAATGGATGGCAGAAAGAACAGCTGATGTGGGGCTTAGGAGAACAGCTGTAGACAACTGACTCTCCCACTTCTCTTTTTAGCTGTCAAAATGGCAATCTTGCCTGAGTAAGGATTGTGAGATGGAGTCTGATTTGTGATAGCTGCAGAGACCTGCATTGACTTAGCATCTTTTTTCCCTTACTTTTAGCTTTTTTCTTTTATTCCTTCTCTCCTGACTTGTATTCTGGGTTTGTAAAGCATAACCATTGTGGCTTAGATACCCTCATACGTTCACATCAAATAAAAAAAATGAATCTATGTGGTTTAAAGATTAGCTGCTCCAATAGCACAAACGTACGCTAAACTGCCTAAACTCTTCCCAAATTCCCAGCTACTGCAGGGAAAAGCAGTACTTGTTATTGTCAGTGGAAAAAAATGGAGTTCAAACAACTAATACCTTGCTCGGAGGCTTTCAGCAGCCAGCTGGGCTTTGCATAGAGGCGGGAGGATGGACAGGCTGCTCCTTGGTACCAGCAGAGGAGGCCAATGCTGGGAACAGCACCACGCAGGGAGCGGCTCTCCCAGCAGCACCCAAGCACTCAGAGGTAGCAGTCCCTTATCAGCCCTGATGACTGAGATAGCAGCTCTCTGAGCTGTAACTGGAAAGTAAAACTGAAGGAATTAACACGAGGTAATAAAGGAGGGTCTGTTCTGGTGCTTACACTGACGAGAATGAGGAATGAGTTTTAAGAAAACGGTGGCTTTAACACCTGTCTGGTTGATGCTGGCAGTCACTTAAACCTCCCCGGAGACAGGCAGGGTAGGGACTGTTCTAATTTTCATCATCACATAGAGGCAGAGAATAATTCAGTCTTTTTTTTTTTCTTTATTTTTTTTAGAGAATCACTCCCATGTAATTGGGATAAAAATTAACAGGCAGTGGGGCTCTAAGGGCAGAAATGACTATTGCAGTCTCCAGCTCTGATTTCTGGGATAACACCAGCTGCTGAATTGAGGCAGTAATTTCTGCATGATGTCTATCACTTCTGTTTGAGTTTATGTTTGAGTAAGAAACCAAATCTATGCCTAGGTATGCCTTATTAAGTTTCTTATGTCTATTTTGGTGACAGATAATAAAATTTGGGCAAGTTCTCTGGAACTCTTAGTAGTCTATGTTAAATGCATACTGAGACTTTTATGTTGCACCAAACTGAATCCAAATACTCATTCTTTCAAACATAAAGTCAGTCACTTTGTAAAGCGTACAAATGACAGATATCCCTTGGATATAGACACAGAGGGAAAGATTTACATTTGTAAATGTAAGCTGCAGGAATTTCTGCGGTGTGTTTTGGAAGCAGAGGTGAAACATATAAGGAAATCCTGTACCAAAATGTTAAATATTTATAGAGGTCAGTGACAGAACAATCTAGCAAAGTACAATTACTGGCAAGGGTAATCATCAATATTTCTTATCCACTAGCAGGCACAGTTTTATTTTCTAATTTATTTTTCTGGCACTTAAGTATAACATTGATTATGTCTGATGCGAAGATGCCGACTTTGTCATTGATACTTCCTGTGAGTGAGCTGAAAATTGATATTGTTCCATCTCCTTTGACTATGATGAATTATTCTGTTTGCTTTCTGCTTTCTACCAGCCGGTTATACTTCCAGCATTGTTCATTTGTGCACAAGTGACTGGCAGCTCCATTACTAAATAACTTTAAAATGATTGGCAGTGGCCAGGCTGTTTGATCAATAGATGTTCATGAAATGATGTCTGCAGAGAAGTGCTCCTCGAGGTTGATGGAATCAAGTGTTTCCTCATAGAGCAGATAAATTGATTCAATCGAGTTGTCACTGAGGGTGAGGTGTTTGCGTGACGCCTGGCTTCCTCACCTTGAGACTTTATAATTTATAAGGTCCGGTCTGGTAATGTGTGCTGATAAAGGGGACTCTGTGGTAGAAAAGACTGTCAGGTTGTGCTTATTACTTGGAAAGCTCCTGTGTTCTTTAAGGTGATGCTGTTAATTAAAATCTGTTCCACTCTCTGGAGGCTTTGACCTCTGACCCTGTCAGGAATATGAGTTTTGTTCTTTTCTTTCCTTATCATCTAATGTAGGTGTTTTTTCATGTGATTGACATGGGGCATGAGGATGCTTATCTCACTACATGTGGGGACCCAGATCCTCCCAAGCCTCTGTCAGCTGGTACCCCAGTGCGTGGGGAAGGCCGTGTGGCTTTGCCCTGCCCTGCTGTTGTCCCATCTCCTCCTCCTTAGGACTCTCAGAGGGAGCTCTGATAGTCTGGGAATTGGCATATAGATATGGCAAAGGATGTGTAGGTGAATCGAGAGGTCTTGGTGGGAATGACTGTCCTCTTCCCCCTCCCACTCTGCAGATGCTGCTCAGAAATGAGGCAGAACCTGCAGATTTTTGGGGTCTTGTGACAAGAGGGAAGGATCTCTTTTTGTGTGATCCTGGAAGGGAGCAATTTAAATTGCTGGTTTATGTTCAGAAAAACATTTCTTTCCTGTACTTCTTCCTTCCTCCTCACTCAGAAGTACATACAGGGCAACAGGGGTGACATCTGATAATCGTTTACAATGTGTTTTTTCTGGATGAGATTGCATTGTATTATAGGTCTGTAGGAAGATATTTATTCTATTTGATATTAATTGAATTAACGCTGAACAGAATTACTTCCAGAGGAAGAGGCCTTTCACACCCAGCTTTGCTTCAGAGCTGGTATGCACTGAAGTTCACAGTCCTTGATTTCCTGGACAGGGTGCAATAGGGAATGTAAGCTTACAGCGCAGACACTAGTGAAGTGCGGAGGTGGTGCAACAAGGCTTGATATGGCACCTGCAAAAGTTACTAGTGGGGGGGAAACCTGTTGCCTGCGCTGTGTTTTGGGGTTGAAACTCTGAAAGAAGAAAAGTGCTATCCTAAAGCCATCAAAGAGGAGCTCTGTACAACCCTCCTAGTGCTTGCGTAGACCATCTTGCATGTGGCCTTAGATGGCCATGTGTGTCTTGGGATGATGAACTGCATGGATACAAGCAAGCATCAAACTTGGCCAGGCAAATATAATTATCGCTGTTTCCCCCCACATGCCTCCCATAGCATATTTTATCAATTCCCATAATAATAATCTGCTGGTGGAACATGAGGCTTTAGGAATGGGAGCAACTTTGATGGATTTGGGTTTTTTTCTTTTTGGTTTCATTTCCAAGCACACCCTCGCATTAAGAGCCTGCTGGGGAGTCCTCAGGCTGGACAGGTGCTCTGGGCCTCTTGAAGGTAGGGGATGAAGTATTCTGTTGTTTCAGCTGCTGTGACCTTATGGTCCCTAGGAAGCTTGATTATGGATGTATAGCAGATTTATTGCTCTGTGGCGACATGTACCATACAGTACCCAGTGGTATTTTAAGTACTTCATAGTTATATCAAAGAAAATACTTACGGAGTATTAGGCCTTATAAACCCATAGCGCTCTGCATTTTATGGCTGGAACTTAAAGTAAGTCATGAAACAACTTAGACGTATTTGTGCTTTTTCTTGATTTGGACTGATGTCCTGCTTTTAGTATTTCTTTGGATAAACATTTCCCATTTTACAGCCTTGCGTGGCACATGCACCCTGTGTTAACTGAAGGGACTCTGCCACCTGGGGAACTTTGCCTAGCGAATCTGGCAAGAATAACAGTGATATTATGGTATACGTGTTGCAAAAGAAAACTGGATACGAAAAGAGAAGTCAAATCTGATTGTCTGAATGGAGAACTCTAGAGTGTGGAGGGCTGTAAAAGAAAGAAGTCATAATTTTTTGAATTTTTCTTTCCACTCTGTTCTGGGACAGATTGTGTTACTGTTTCACAGATCCAGAGGACTTCAGAGGAATTGTTTGGAAGTTTTCACGGATGTAACTGAAAACAGAAGTCTAAGGCACTGCAGTAGTGATTGTAAATCTAGGTTTGAGTCCGTCACCTGTGTAATACGTGGACTGCAGTGTGTTGAAATGGGATTTAGAGTATTTTGTGCTAAGAATAGAGTAATATTTCAGCAAAATATTTAAGTTTTCATGTCATATTTCAGGTTTGGTTCAGAATAAGTCCAGTATTTGAATCCAGGGCAAAGACTTTCCTCTATTGTAAGTCACTGTGAGTCTTTACGTATGTGGCCACTGTGGAATAACATTAGTTTCAGTTGCTCTTCATTTATTTTATTTTGAACTATTCAGTGAAGATTGTGTGATATATTAAAATTATGTATGTTCAATGCTGGAGTGTAAAATACCATGTAAAACATTTACTGAAGTTTAAATAGTTCTTATTTCCTAATCAAGCGCTTAGGAGATAATTCCGTTTCTACTTTTAAATATAATTATTTGTTTTGTGTGCTTATTTTCATTAACTAGTGCCTAGAATAAATTGTGGTTTATTGGGATTCTTTCTTTCTTATTAACATGTGTGGCTTTGTTACTAAAATCTAGGAGTGTGTTCTGTTTCTTCCAAATTGCACAATATAATGACTGACAACATATATGTACATAGGCCTCATTTGTCGCACTCCCACTTCAAAGCAACAAATTGCCTTTAAAACTAAAAATGAAATTCCTTTTTTGTAACCTTAATTATATGAACCAGCATTTCAGTTTCACTGATGGAACAAAAATACCATAATTAGGCAGACTGTAGTTTTTAGCATAAGGTCACATCATGCTTTGAGAATAATAAGAGGAAATGATCTTCAATTTAACATCTCGGTGACTGGCAGAGCAGCTGCTCTGGTCATTTCTGTTAGTGAAGTGGCCTTGGGAAAACAAGTGAGTGTATGTTGTTTGTTAGAGAAATTAAATTGACCTCATCGCATAATTGGTACCATGTAGACTTAGTGTAGTTTTTAAACTATATAGTTTTTTTTAAACTATTTTTTTTGTGTGTGTGTGTGTGGAATAAGCTATGCTGAAGTGGCAGAAGACCTACCTTACCTTTAAAAAAATAATAAAATCACTGCAAGGAAAGATTTGACTCCAAAATGTTGCTCTCTTCTGGGGATTGTGAGCTTTTCTTTGCAAGGTGAGCACTTGGTAAAACAGTAATGGCAGTAGGTCAGGCATGCTCTGGTGCAGCCGGGATATGAAGAGTGGTAGCTGTCCCAGGTTGGTTTGTTACCTGAAATTAGAATACATAAGTGTAGCAAAAAGAGCTTTGTAAAGTTTCCCTGGTAATATGGGCGCTGCTGGCATGGTTCCTGGCTCCCGGAGCGTACCCTGGCGCTCCTGCTGCTTTAATGGCAACTGGCAGCCTATGCTGGGAGCAGCATGGTCAGCTGGAAACAATAGTGTCTAATCCTGGTTTGTCAGCCGGGACAATAGCCCCGCTGATGGGCTGCGGTGGAGGAGAGCCGGCTGCCTTTGTATGGCAATGCAGGCATGGCAGATGGCTAATTGGACGTGATAAACCACGGGGGCAATGGGGGAGAAAAAGATCTGTAGGGATTATCGGCTTGTATCCCCCACATTGGGGGGGAAGTATTTTAAAGATGTTATCAACTTTAGCTCTTTGCCATGAATATATTATTCAAGAACGAAGAAGGGGAACACCCTAAATAAAGTCTTTCCTTAGCTGATATGAAGTCCACTTTATTAGCTGGGAGCAAATCATATTACTGTATGGGGAGGTAGGCAAACGCATGGCCCTCAGAGACGCTAGCATGGCACTTAGGAAAATTAGTAGTGCATATTTTTCACCAGTCTTTTAAGTGAATGTCAAACTGTTGTGCCAAACAGCATCCAAGCTGAAAACAAAGAGCTTTGCAGCAGTGCTTTTCAGGAGTGGAAAGTTATGCTCTACCATAGTTTGTCTTGATACGAATAGATGTCCATCAGCATGGGAGCACTGAAAAGCTAAGCTGATTAAGAAAGACAGAATTTATTTATTTAAATGTATCTTATTAGACTTTAAAGATAGTATATACTATGAATCCAAAACCTGAGGCCCTTGTGCAAATCAACTTTTGCTTATTTAAAACAGCTTAGTGAAAAATGGAACGAAAGCCTCAAGGTTAGGACCACAAAAATGATCCGAGGGGTGGAACACCTTTCCTATGAGGACAGGCTGAGAGAGTTGAGGTTGTTCAGCCTGGAGAAGAGAAGGCTCTGGGGAGACCTTATTGCAGCCTTCCAGTACTTAAAGGGGGCTTAGAAGAAAGATGGGAACAGAATTTAGCAGCATCTGTAGCGATAGGACAAGGGGTAATAGACTAAAAGAGGGTAGATTCAGACTAGATATAAGGAGGACATTTTTCACAGTGAGGGTGGTTAAACCCTGGCACAGGTTGCCCCGAGAGGTAGTAGATGCCCCATGCCTGGAAACATTCAGGTCAGGTTGGACGGGGCTCTGAGCAACCTGATCTAGTTGAAGATGTCCCTGCTCATTGCATGAGGGTTGGACTAGATGACCTTTAAAGGTCCCTTCCAACCCAAACTATTCTATGATTCTAAGGTATGTGTCAATCACAGGTAGTTTTCAGTATGAGATGTGTAGGCTTAGCTGGTGGCTTCAGTGTCTGTGGGCTGTGAGCCCAAGGCTGTGCCCACAGGCCAGTAGCAACAGGCAGAAGTTCATCCCATTGTATGCATTTTTGTTCCTTTTTTGCTCCCCCCTAGTTAAACAGCAAGAGAAAGGACACCACAACTTTGGGAATAATTCCACAGGTTTTGTTCATCTTCCCTCCGTCCACAGAGGAGGTATAACAAGTAAGGCTGAAAGGGCGTCATGTGCATTGGTGGCTGCTGCAGTGATCTGCAGTCGTTGCTGGCTTTAATTCCCTGTTTTGTAAAATAGTATGAAGTGCCTAGAATACTTTGCTATTTTAGTGTCTCTCATAATAATAATGTTATGGCATATAACAGATACATTTAAATTGTAGTAAAAATAAATCTGCAAGAGGTTAAAAATAATAGCTAGCAAGGAATATGCTGTACTCTGTGGAAACAGATTTACTTTCTGTGGAAGTGTCTGGACTGTGTTTCTCTTCCACTGTTTACTACTGTCTTTTCCCATGGGACAAGTTTAGTGGAAACTCCAGATGAAAAGTTTCAGCGGGTTGCCTTTGGTTTCAGCAGGCCCTTCAAGTGCTGTACCTGTCAGTCTGCGTAGCTTTTGAAGCTATAGGTGCGGGAGACCATTCGAAGGACTGTGAGTGGAGGCAATAAAACTTCCAATAGGGCTATCCTCCCATAGGACCTACAATATTGTCATTATGTTACAATTGTTCTCTACCAGAGTTTATTATTTTTATTATTGTCTCAGTCACTGATTAGTTCCTTCTGAAGCAGATGCTGTGTGAACACTGAACAAAAAAAATGATCCCTGCCATCAAGTGCTTATGATAAAACCTGTCAAGCGGATAGTGAATTAATTTAACTGAAGACTTGTCTTTTGCTTTGCTTTCCTTTTAAACACATCTGAAGGACAAGCCAGAGGAGTTATGGAGTCTAGTGCTCGGTGTGGAGCAGAGGGAATGGCTGAGAATAAGGTACAAGCAGAAAAATAGGGAAGAAATGAGAATGCAACAAAGTTCTCTAGCAGAGTACTTCAGAGCTGGAGGGCACTTGGCTGAGAAAGGGATCGCAGCCTGCATGCCTGCATCCTCTGTGGAAGGGAAGCAGGTGGTATCCGTGTGGGGAAGGTCAGAAGCCAAAGGAAATCACAGAAATGAGCCAATAAGAGGTTTGATTGGAATTGTAGCTTCTGGGATGGAAAGCCAAAGGTAGGTTTTCTGACACATTAGAGAAAAAAATTGGCAGACTTTGGCTGGGTACGTAGTCAAAGGAAGGAACAGGCAAAGCCCCATGCTCAGAATGGGGAAGGCAGCCATAGGAGGTAGTGCAAGGAACAGGAAAAATAGCAAGGTTTTATCTTCTAGGAGATGCCCCTCACCATTGAAGACCACTGCAATCATTTGATAGTGCACCAAATGCCTGTCTTGCTTTGATGCTGTGGAGAGAAAGCATTTCCCTATGAAGTGAAGACATGGAGCCAAAATCCTTGGGTGTTCTGCTTCACGTTTAATCCCTCTTGTTCACAGAAATGTGTCACGAAGAGCCAGCCTCCTTGGATCTGACTGCCGCTGTGTTCACAGCAATTTAACTTTCCTGCTCTGCTTTTCTGTGCTGAAGCAGAGAGTTCAGGAGTGATGCTAATAGAGTCAGTCTGACGCATTCAGATAAATTTAGTCCGAAGGAGCAAGTCAGGCCTACCGGGTTAATAGTAATGATCTTGTGAGCTTCAAGGACTTAGATCTACAGTGTGCGAATCTCCTGTTAACAGCTTGCTTCTATTCAACTCAATCCTGCTTGAAAGTTAGCTGGGGTGTTAAATAGGTCAGCTATCTATTACAGTTTCCTGTTAGCGTGTAATCTGTCTGCTGCTTCAGGTTATTTATCAAATTCCTAATGAGATGGTCTTGAACTATTTGAGGCCAGGAGAAAGTTGTTAACACCGGCTCTGTTTAAAATACCTCTGGTGCTAAAACTGAATAGAGGGAAAACCCTGTTGGTTAGATGAGTTCAGATCAATTAAAATTCATCTGTGTGGTAACGGGAGTTTGTAAAAATGATACTTCCCAGCATGTAAGCTCATATCATGGGAAAAGACTTTTTATTATTTTTTTAAAAAAGCTGCTTGTCTTCACCATTGAGTTGTCCAGTAAGACCTGGTTGCTGTGATTTGGGTTGATTTCAGTACTTGATCCAGCTTCAGCTCTGTCATGATGTTTGTGCCTGGGAGCCTTATGATGCTTATGTGCAGTGGTTCAAAACCAATGGCTGGTTTTAATAAAAAGGACAGGTTTCTACAGCATCTACCTCAGAAGTCAAGCAGTGCTTGAGACATGCGGGATGAACAATAATTGTTTTGCTTGGCTCAGCCATCCTCAGCTCTCCTTGGTGTGCAGTAGTAATGGAGATAACAGTAATTAGAAATAATATACAGAATTAGTACAGCATTTCAAAACAATTAAATAGTTATGGTCTTTGTGTAGAATAGGGAATTCTCATCAAACCTATTTATAAAAAGGGTATAATCAGGCACAAAGCTGTAGTAAGTGATTTTCTTGAGGTTGCATAGACTTTGTGCACATGTTCTTGAAAAACCCACGTCCTGGTGGTGGAGCAAACCCTGACAAAGCACTGCATGGCTTTACCTTCTGCTGGCAGGGCATGGCCCAGGAAAAGCACACCGATCCATTTTTACTGTAAGATTGTCAAAAATCATGGCTGCAGCGACAGGTGAAATCAGAGAGATATGCAAGCACTCGACTCTTCTTAAACCACGTGATACAGGTGCCTATCTATGGATGCAGGTGCCCTACTTCAGACAGGTTGTACACCTTGGCCTTAGTCCTGGATATAGGACTAACACCTTGCCTATGTCCACACCAACTGGTCAAACGGTCTTAAGATTTTTATTATGCTGACCCTGTTTTTAAATATTTATAGGTCAGAGCCACATCTGGTATAAAAAATGGCCTGATGCCACTGACAGCAAAGGACCTGCAGTAATTTACACAGGTGGAAATTTTGGCCCGTGTTCAGCTGACAGACTCATGTAGGAATGGGGCCAAAGAGGACTGGTAGCAGAGTAAGGATATTTCTAGTTTAATGTGTTAAGACATTCAGATGATTTTGCTCACCACTGTGGTACCTGAATGCTGACAAAACAAGGCACCTGGGCTCTGGGTCTGTTCTGCTCACTGTTTGGTAGGGTCCCCTGTGCCTTTTTTATAATGAGCATGCTGCTGTGAAAGTTACATCTATTAAACACTAAATATAAGAGAGATTTAATTACATGCTATTAAAAATTTCCACCTACTTAAAAATGCTCTGCTTTCCAGCCCAAGTTTGCTAATATATTCCATATTTCACAAAGATCTCTTCATGAAGAGAATGCTGTCAGGAGCCATTTACAGCTCTGATTCTGCTGTTGTCTTTTACAAGTGTTAGATTCCCTTTTGCTCCAGAGCCAACCACTCAGCCACGAAGTTTATGCTGTGGATGTCTCCCGTGGGCACCTTAGTTACCTGGGGCATGGGAAGGTACCCTCTGACTGGTTCCATACAGCAGAATTTAATGGAGCTATAAACATAGTATATGATTTCCTTTTCTTGGTCTCATTTTTCCTCATACTCTTTCCTCCTGGAATATATCTAGAAAATGTAAAACCTGGTGGTGTTATTCCAGATGGGGCCATTTGCTTAACGTGGCACTGTCCAGGGTAGAATAGATACCCATGGCTTTCTGAAGAGCACCAAATTGATTGCACATACCACCATCCGTTCCCCATATAACATGTGAATGAGGGAACTGCGAATAGTTGTAATTAAGTGCTACTCTGAATAGTAATTTTCACACTGACAAGAAACAGAAAGTCATGTTGCATCTTCCTATGGGAATATATAGACAAAGGAAAGTTTTCTCCTTAGAAGTTATCTTCGTAGTTCTTTTCTTTAGAGGCAGAAGCTGTGGGAGGTGTAGCACAGGCAGTGGTCACCAGTCTGTGGACTGCAGAGATTGGCACGGGATCTTTTTCCTCCTGTAAATGCCACTGCCCCTCCATTTCTCCCCAGTCCAGAGCACAGCCCTCGATTTTTGCTGGCAGCAGCTCCCCAGAAAAGGCTTCCTTTGGCTCATGTGTGGAAGTTTGAAGGAGCAAATCTGCTCTCTGGCTCTGTTTTCTAGATGTCCCCAGTGCAAATGGGCCTGTCTTGTTGAGCTGAATGAGAGTGTGCTATGGGGGGAGTCTGTCACTCCTTTTCCTCTTGTCCTGCTCCTGGGGTGTGCAGTGACCTCTGTTTGCACACAAAGTAGCTGAATGTCAAATGAACAAGACAGAAACTTTATACAGATTAAACTGAAAACCTTGAAACTAATAGGATAATGCAGAAGGCAGACTTAGGGTGCCTAACTATCAGGTATGCAAAGTGCACAGGAGAACAAAGCAGCACTAAGCTCCTTTTTTTTGCTTGCTTTCTTTGTTTTTTGTCTAATATACAGCTATGTTAACAGCTGCAGCTAATGACTTCTGAAGGGAGCTCCTCTCCTGGTTCCCTTTTTGCTCTTCCAATATATGTATGTATTATCCCTGAGAGCTGTTCCAGGAATGGAATTAAAACCTCCCTAGTCATTACTTTTCCTTTCAATGTGCGGACACCCTGCAAACAGTGGCTCGGGCAGCAGCCCGAAGCAGTTAGGTTTCAGAGGAAGCCAACTGTAGCAATCTATTTTTAAAAGGTTGTTTTGATGAGTTTGATTTTATGACCTGATTTGAACTGGTCTTGGGCACCCACATGTTGTGCTGCTGCAGTCTGAACCCACAGGAGCATCACTGTGTGCTGTTTTGCCATTGCAATCCTATCTGCTTACTGTATCAGACAGCAACAAATTATTCTCTCCACCCTCAATCCTGCTTGTTCTCTGTGTTGATAGTGGAGAGTTGCAGATCTTTTGCTGGGGAAAGCAAAACCATGCTTGTCATTGTCCTGGTTTTGACTGGGATAGAGTTAATTTTCATCCTGATGGCTGGTATAGTGCCGTGTTTTGGATTTAGTGTGAGAAAAATGTTGATAACACACTGAGGTTTTAGTTGTTGCTAAGCAGTGCTTACACTAGTCAAGGACTTTTTGCCTTCTCATGCCCTGCCAGCGAGAAGCTGGGAGGGGACACAGCCAGGACAGCTGACGCAAAATGGCCCAAGGGGTATTCCATACCACATGACATCATGCTCAATATAGAAACTGGGGGGAGATGGCCAGGGACACCACAGCTCAGGAACTGTCTGGGCATCTGTCAATGGGTGGTGAGCAGTTGTACTGTGCATCACTTATTTTGTGTATTTTATTTTTTTATCCTATTCCCCTGCTGTCCTATTAAACTGTCTTTATCTCAATTCATGAGTTTTACCTTGGTTTTTTTTGATCCTCCTCCCAATCCCACTGGGGTGGGGAGAGGAGTAAGTGAGCAGCTGCATGGTGCTTAGTTGCCGGCTGGGGTTAAACTATGGCAGTCATATTGCAGTTTCTTGTCTGTCCTGTTTCCTTTCAAGTGGTAGGAGCCTGGAGTTGGGGCTGTCATCTTTTCTGAAACAGTATTACATTTTTTTAAATTTATTTTGACTATCTGTAAAAAATGATTAAAAAATCCTCCATGACTGAAGAGGTAGTTTACATAAGTTTCATCCTTAACTTTGCTATAGACTTACAGATATAGGTACTATGTAAGACCTTAAAACACCAGAGTTACAAACACCCACACCTCTCAGCTACAGTAGATGAAACTTGAACAACCTTGATCCAGAAAGCCATGGGCTGTTGCAGCGGTCAGTCCCTGATGCCTCTGGACACATCCTTGTGCAGCTCCTCTTAACACCAGTGGCACAGGAGCTTTACAGGGGGACTTTGTCGGGCACCGGCCTGGGCTTGTACATCTTTATAGGAGACATTCAGCATGTAGATATCAGTATAAATATTGTATTTGGTCTCTGGAAACTGTCTCAATATTTCTATTGTGTAATTCTACACAATATTTCTATTCTGCTGAAGTTTATTCTCAATCCAGAAACAAATCGGAAATCTGTAATGGATTGCTTTGGATTAGGTATTGATGCTCAGGAAAACTGTCAGTTTCAATGTTACACTTTTACAGGTGGATAAGTAAATGAATGTGTTAGTTTGGAAGTTTAGGGCTTGTCATGGAGCTGTTTATCATACTGTAGTCCTGCTGAGACTCTGGTGATATATGGGATTTTTAGACAGAAAGCCTCCATGGATGAGTAGGTACTGATGGTTCTGTTGTTGGTACCCATCCATATGAGCCCTTCAGAGGCCCTTAGGTATTGAAACTGCACTTTTTTCTAAGTTAAGGCTTGAGGTTCCCAGTTTTGAAGCTGTTGGTGCAACTAAGGAACCCCCCGAGCAATTTTTAAAAAGGAAGGCTGCATACCTTATATCCTGGCCAAATTCCTCTTGGTATAGCTATAGTCTTCTGTTGCTTTTGTACATTTCTACTCTGAGGTTATGCTTTGCAATGCTGGTGTGCATGAGTAGTTGCTGAATTTGACTGTATTAATTGCTGCCTTTTAGTGTTGAGAGGTAATTTGTATCTGTGACTCTTCCATAGGGCTTCAGGGTGAAGATCCTGTTATTCTTAGCACCTCCACTGTCTTTGCAGAACCTCTGCTTGCTTTAGGCAAGGTAAAACAAACAGCCTCTGGCAGCTCTGTGTTAGGAACAGCACAGGCAGACACCACATCCAGGCACTTCATCCTTGCCGGCTGCTACTGAAGCCATCCGGGAACACACGGGCTTCCCCTGCGTCATGCCCCAGCCTGTACGCCTGAAGGAAACCTCCTCATATCTTCAGCTCTTCCTGTCCAGCTGCACACGGGTCCAGCACGTCACAGCTCATTGTTTAAGATGGCAAAGTGCGTTGTGGTCCTGCAGCATGAGAGGGGCTGTAAAATGTGAAATGATGTTATTGTTGTTAAAGAAGTTTATAAGCTGTTAAACAGCATGTGTTGCTTAGGCAGAGCTTTCCTATTTCCACTGCTTGAGGAGGGGCTTGTGAGTGAACACCTGCTGTATGTGAAGAAGGGGAAAGGCAGGCTCTGGTTGATTCCAGCATCCCAAATCAGTGGGTGCTTTTTCTGGTGCTGGTTCCCAATATCTCAGCCCTCTTCTCCTTTTTGGTGTGTAGTATTCACATAGGGTTAAATTAGGGTGCAGCAGCTGAATTGCAAGCTTTTCTGACAGGACCTCTTGAGCTTTTGAATCCATAACTTTCCTGAGGCTCCTTAAGGTAAAGCCTGGCATGCTTTATCTGACAGACAACTCAATTGATATTTCTAATGGCTTACTCTGCTGGTGTCAGTGTGTCTAGGTGCAGCCAGAAACTTTAATCCTAAAGTTGTAGGTATCCCCAAGTTGTATTTACAAGTGGCAATGTTGCAACAGAAACGCCTTAGCAGCAAGGCTGTGCTACAGGAGTAAGTGTTGCATCCCTGTAAAATGAAATAGTTATGCCTTTTTGGGTGGGAACCATAATTTGGGTACAATAATCTTATGTGATAGAACAGCATTTTTTACCAGGCTTTTAATTTTATACATCTCATCTTTTCTGGACAATGTCAGACCAGAAGGTTCCTCAATTGTTCTTGTTCATCTTAAATATCAGTTATCTCATTGCTGTGAAAATTGATCCCTCACTGAACAAGGATTTTTTTTGCATTGGAGTAATCCTAAGAGAAAAGGTTGCTGTTGTGAAAAGCAAAGCCCTTGGTCTTGTTGTTCTGTGTTCCTCTTGTCCTCATTAAAGCTCTTCCTGTTAGACCATGAGCAGCCCACATCATCACCGGCTTTCCCTGCTGCTGGAGCCTGCAGTGAGACAGTAATCCTGCGTTTGCCACCACAGTGTCTTCCCCTATATGTGATTTTTACAATTCTAATATTGTGCTTTCTCTGCAGGAACAACAGCAACAGCAAGATAGGCTGCAAATAGCAGTGTTAACAGAAGTAAGCAAGTATCCTGTCACCTGACAGAGGTGGACAAACAGCAAGCTAATTTTCACCTTCTAGTACTAAGGCTGTAGATAAGTTTAGTGGATAATATAAAATTTTGGAGATGAAGGTCCTACTTCAGCTGTGGGCTACTGGGTGACATTAAGCAATTGGCATTGCTCTGTGCCTCAGTTTCCCTCTGAGAACTGGGTAACTGGCTGTTGATGAAAAGCCCTGTAAAATAATAAACTTAAAGCAGTGCATGTAACAGTTATTAACACAGACACTGTTATCGTCTCCACTTTATAAATGTGAGGAACTGAGGCAGAAAATGGTTTGCCAAAAGCTATTGATGTAGTTGTGGCAAGAGTCCTCATTAGACCTCTGGAGCTGGCGGCTGCCTGGCCAGCCTGCAGGCTTTGTGCTGCTCCTCACCCTCCTGTCCCTGCCTTTGAGTACCACAGCACTGGTTAAAAGTGGAGGACTTTGGTGTGTGGAACAGATTCAGGCTCATTCCTTTCACTGTTCCTGCT
>NW_010515650.1:16562-17015 GCF_000687285.1 Phaethon lepturus
AAAGTAATAAACAAAATGTTTTTTATCTAGGAAAAAGGTTTTAGAGCCCTCCATTTTTAACAAGCATATGTTAATAGTACAAAGTATATGGGACAGCATTGTCCTAATTAGTTTTCTGTCGAAATTAACAGCCCTTGAGTTCAACAGGAACAGATTTAGGCCAACACAATGTCTTTGAAAAATTCACAGGACTTTTTGCCCTGTGGTTTTGAATATGAGCTGAAGCTTCAACATCATGGAACATCCTCTGAGCAGAGCTTTACTCTTCATTTAAAATGTTCTCTCCCTTTAAAAGCCAGCTTCTTAGTGTAATTTGAATCCATCTTATTTTAGGGTATATATTTAGTATCCAGCTGATATTTTTCCCCTCTAAAGTTCTTGGATAGCAAGTCCATTAAGAAATCTTAGGGTTGCCAAACCAGTTTAAGACATTTGGAACTTCAATTACCTGCT
>NW_010515650.1:17257-23083 GCF_000687285.1 Phaethon lepturus
GGAATGGATCTGCAGAGTCTAATCCTTCAGAATATCCCCAAACAAATTCTGGATTACTAGATCCTGTGTTCTTAAATGAAGATGATCATTTGTTATTTGCACCTAAGGAACATCTTTCATCTCTGGATCTTGATGGATTTTACAAAGCCAAATATGTTCAGTCTAACCAAACTTCTGTGAAACAAGAAAATATAATTTCCCATTTTACAGCTATGTTAACCAGCAGGGGGACATGATCCAGTTCTACTGTCAGGTTGGTAGCAGAGATTGCTGGAAGATGATATGGGATGGTATGCCTTTAGGTAAGAAATTTGAGGAGCAGATTCTTGGAGTCTTGCTATTTTTGACACTGACTCAAATGTGATCCTGGACATGGGTCTGATGCTTCTTGCAGGTGAACAAAAGAAGAGTGCAAAACTGTTTCTGTCCCACTCTGAGCTGCAGATTATACTTGCGTGGGTCCCTTGGTGAGCTCTGCCTATGCCTGGGAAGCCAAGGAAGGGCTGTGGTGTGCAAGACAGAAGCCAGCACAGGGGCAGAGAAAGAGCTGAACTGCCTTGCTACCATACAGGCAACAGATGGTGTTTTGCTTATGGGAGAGAAACTTCTCAGCTCTTCCAGTGTGCTTCCATTTTAAAATTCATCTTTCTGGAGTTGGGTTGGCTGAAACAAATACACACTTAGCTCCAGATCAAGAGGTGATTGAAGCCATGCTCTGTACTGTGAGACACTTATCTGTGTGTGTGACTATGTAGTATTAACAAGCCAATCCTAGTTACCCTAAAACGGAGAATTTAGCTGAAATATTAAGACCATTAGTAACAGCATTTTTTTTTTTATTGTGATAGTGGAATCTGGAGCTGAGTGGTGTTTCCTGTGAATCATACCCTAACTTTTTACACTACATAGTTCATCTGTGAAACTGAATGCAACCTCATATGCCATTTTTTCCTGAACAGCATCTACAGCTGTGGCCAGATGTTCTGCTTGGCTTGCAGCTGAGCTGGGTTCAAAGGCTTTGAACCCAAGCCAAACTCGAAGTGGCTGGGCATTGTCCCCACTGCTGCGGGGTCAGTATCTGCAGGCATAGCTGCACGTGTAGTCCTTCTGTAACCCAAATCAGTCAAAATGATCTGGGTTAAAGAAAACCCTCCATGCTTTTAAATAGTAAGCCAACCTGGATCATTTTGACACAACCGGGTTAGGAAGCGACTGCATACAGATATAGCGGCAGATTGAAGGGGGTGGTAACCCAGCTCTGCTGCAGCCGAGCTGTGAGTTGGACCGCAGGCTGAGTAATGCTAATTGTGGGTGAGTTCAGTAAGCTGCCCTGACTTTCGTCCTATACCATAGCCTTGTTTTATAGGAAATAACGAAATAGTCTAAGGTCTGGAAATGCAGCTGATGTTTCCCAGCTTTGGCTTCTGATTATCAGTTTGCAGTCTGATGCCTTCTATAGTATATCTATGTTCCTGCCCAAGGGCCTGGTAGTGGCTGTTTTTTCCTCTACAGGCAATTTAGAGCAACTTCAAGGTTCTTCTAAACTGCACTTGCTTTCATGGGTTGTAAGGAAGCTGCTACCCAGGCAATATTTTCTGGATAACAGGAGTGATTTTGAGATGTTTATGCACATGACTGACACATATATAGTCCTGACATGAGAGATGCTCTGTGGGTTTTCACAGCCTTCTAAACATGCTGATAAGGGGCAGATATAGCAAGGCTTTCTGCAAAAACTGAATAGAAACATTCAAGATTTTAGTTCACAAAGGGTAGTATAAAAATCCATGTAATGCTATCTTGGGCAAGTTTGTAAGTGTGTGTGTTTGACACTGGACTTGACAGTGGTCTCATTGATTTCTGCTGTGCTGAGACTCAGTTACTCTGGTTTAACATCAGTGCTCATGAGTGCAGAGTTAGGCTCGCTGAAAGGATGGATACTTTTTCTTTACCCTTGGGGGACCTGTTGGCAGTGGTTATGCAGGTCATGTCCACAGCCTGTGACCTGTGTGCACAACAAGTCACTGCTCTGTGTCACTTGCCAGCAGACATTTCCAAGATAGCCTCAGTTATAAAAGAGCATCTTCTCACCTCCTTTCCTCTCCCTCAGAGGTAAGACCCCCTTGTTTCCAGAGCACACACACTGGGTGCTGTGATCCAGTTTCTCCCCAGGGCAATATGTTCTGGCCAACATGGGAACTCTTTCAGTTTCTGGTGGAGGCAACAATAAGGGAATCCTATTTTGGTGCATAGGCTCATTCAGGGAAGCTGCTCATCCATATAAATAAATGGAGGAAGCTCTGCTGCAGTGAGGTGTATGGTGCATGATGGTGAGGAGAGCTGCCTGGGCCATTGGACAGGGTGCCCCTGAATGCTGGGGCCCATTGCATTGCCTTCAGTAGTCCTACTGGTGCATGTTGCAGGTGTGTTGATGGTGGCATGTGACAGCTTGATGTCTTCCAGCCCTGAAGCTGGTGACAACCAAAGAAAAATGGCTGTTCCTTGTCGATGTTTATTTCCAAATGCATTCACAGTGTGACTTAGTGCTTCCTCTGGGTGTCTCAGGTGAAGGCTTGACCTGTCCTTCTTTCAGCTCTCTTGACATTTACTTGTAACGAACAGACCTAGATGTTGCAGCGTGTTTTTCTGGGTCATCAAATGCATTACATGCTTCCCCTTCACAGAAGAAATACAGTATCTTTCTTCTCAGCCCATCAGCTTGTTTTTATTGGCTTTAATTTTGTTGTAGTCATTTAAAGCCAGTGATTTTGTCAATAGACATCATTCATATGGGGAGAAATAAATTGATTCATGCTTGAAGTACACTCCCTTGTGCACACACTCACACAGGGCTGTAGGATGAGGCAACAGCCACGACTCCAACCCAAAGGGCTGACTCTGCTGCTGTGCAACCTGTGTGGTCATTTACACCTGTGGGGATCGGATGGAAAATCCCACGGCAAAAGGTCAGACACTGGTGGGGCTGAGTGGTCCCAGAGCAGAGTCTGGCCTCAACAGGTTGCATTTGGCAAACCTACAATTTCTCCTGTATTACAAGCCTGTGCTCCCAGTCTGCATCCTCCGGCTTGCTGTGTTATACACAGACAAGTCTATACGCAGCCTACAGGCTGTCTTCAGCATTTTGGAAACCTCTGTGCACTAATAGTTTATCTATATTTCTGGAAACAAGCTTGATTGACACAAAAACACAGGAAAAGCTGCATCCCAGATGCTTTTGCCGTGATTTGGTTGTGTTTTCTGGGAATACTTGGCATTCGTAGCATTGTCTGGTCTCCTTCAAATCATATACCTGCCTGGAGGCCTGGACTCTGTGAGCTCATGGCTTGAGCTGGAATTGGCTACCTTCAACCTTGAACACTACTTTTCTGCAACAACTGTCTCTTGTTTGTAGAATTTCAGTCCTATTTCATGGTATTCAGACTGTTTCACTTACCATTCCTCATGCTTTTTCCACGCTATCTCTGCATCCCGGTAGTGCAATGGTCTGCACATTATCTCATCCTGAAAATTTTGGTGGTAACAACAAAAAGTCCATGTTATTGATGATTTCAAGAGAAACCTCTTCAGCTTTCAGTTGAAAAAAGGAAAAGCAGATAATTTGACGTGTTTGGACAAAAACACTAGTAACTGAAAAATTTTGTTTCAAAACTTCTCAGAAAATTACAATAGAAAATTGTCAGTTCATGAGTGGCTTGCATTTTGTAATAAAAATATTAAGTTCTTTTGGAGACCAATGGGCACTTTTGTTTGATTGTTTTGCTGAATCAAAGACATATTTCATAGTGAGAAAAAAGTTTTGCTGGAAACTCCTTGTTCAGCCCTGTTCCTCCAACTAGTTTTTTAAGCATCTCCTAAAAAAACATTCTGCCTGCATCACCAGTAAATTACCACACTTCAATATTTACGTTCAAAATGAGGCTGATAATATATTAAAAAACAAAAAAGCAAGCAAGCCTGTGACCTGCATGTGCCAGGGTTAATGGAGGTGTTGGCTCTGTTTGTGCCATAGTGATTGATGGGCGCTCTGGTGGAGTTATCTCTTCCCCTTCTTTGTCTCGTCTGCGTGTTAATGCCTCTGCTTGTTGAACAATGATGCACTTTAGTACAGATTTGTTTTATTTTTGTTTTTGAGTACTGGCAGGGCTGGGCTTATGTCCGTGTTTCTCTGAAACACCCAGCATGCTTCTGGTCAGTTGGAATAATTCAGCAGGAAGAATTTTACCTGGAGGTGAGTATGCCCCTGCCTTATGGGAGCACCAACCAGTGAAACCAGTTGCCATGTTGTATTTCAGTGGTACTAGGGGTAGATGGGGTCCATATCTCAGAGCATATGGGACTGCATGGATGTGTGTGTATATGCCTGGCATGTTGATGTGGTTTCAGTGTGACAGAGACATGGATTAGAGGGTACAAGGAGCATGCAACTGGGCTGTTCGTGGGCTTCTTGAAGGAGTTTCCCCAGGCAGCTTGAGAGGAGTCCCTGTGTAGAACAGTCAGGCAGATCTGAGCCCATTTTGTACTTGTGTCTGCTTCTGATCCACTTGTGGGGACCAGTGTGGACACAACCAGTGGAGTTGTACATGATACCCTTGTGGATGCACTGGCTGAGTTATACCTTATGTGATGGATGCACTTGGCTTTTATGCTTCATGTACAGTCATCCGAAGCTCATGTAAATTTTCAGAAACAAAGTTTCTCTCTGTGGTCATGGAAAGTTGTTCATAATGCCCTCGAAAGAGCCCAGAGCTTTTCCTTGTCCTAAAGATGCTCCAGATCACTATTTACTCACTGCTCTGTGGTGCGAGGGCAGATAGTCTCCCTGATATGATATGCCTCTGTTTGCTCTACTGGATATTACTGTCTCTAACACAGTTATTTTATGGTAGGGCCAGCTCAGCATGTTATTAAATTTACAAGCCCGTGGTTACATCATTAGTAAGAATAAATATTTTAAAATGTAAGGGCAATTTAGAGATCCTGGGTTAGGTGTATCAATTTAAGCACCAAAGGCAAATGGGGAACTGATACTCTGAAAAGCACATGCAAAGACTAGAGATTTAACAACATAGGAGGATGGGGGCTTCAGGGACATATGCCACCAGTGAATATTGGATAGTTTCAAGGACTGCAGAAAGACCTTCAGATATTTGGATCAACTACTGCTTGTATGATTATAATGTGTGACAATGTTATATGAGAAGTAGAAGGAAAAGAACAAAACATAGTTAGTTACCTTCATATTTTTATAAATTTTTATATTTTTTATTTATTTTGGGAGTCTTGGTGGGTCCAAGAGGTCCTGGAGCCACTGTCAGTGTAGCATACTTGGAAATCGGTAAAACTAAGGATGAGTTAGGATAAGGATAAGTTCACAGTGGCAATTCCCCTCCTTCCTCACTTATTTACTTTAAAGATAAGTCTTGGTAAAAAAAAAAAAAGACACACCCATGCTCCCATTGAAGAATATTGCAGAATATAGCATGACAATATAGTGGGGAGGTGGGGGGAAAGCAGCAACTTACCACATAGCTGCAGTCAATTTTCTAGCTACTTGGAAAGTCTCACGGTTCCAGAAGGACAACAGAGGCTGCAGTCTGCAAACTCTGCTCCCTCCTGCTCTCCTGCAGTATTTATTCACCAAACTGTGCAAAGTGCTGTTAGCCACCAAGGCAGTTTGAAATTTATCTCCCTTGCTTGCTTTGTTTCACTAAGGGGTATAGAGCTTTCATCCCTTCATCATGCTACTCTGGAGAGGTTTAGTATTGCGAATATGCCAGTGCATGGTACAGCTGTCATATTCCTGCT
>NW_010515650.1:23114-75315 GCF_000687285.1 Phaethon lepturus
CTGCTGCTCGAGCAGAAATTTATGGCAAGGAAAGACAGATACATGTGGTGTTGGGTTATGAGACTGACAGATTTGCTGTTGTGTCTCATAGCAGTTTAGGTGAGATAAAGCTGCTTTGTATTTATTTTATTTTGTCATGGAGTGCAAAACTTGAGCAGAAATAAGGGTTATTTAACAAGTAAATGGAGCCTATTTTTTTCTGTTGGTGTGAATTTGGAATTGCCCCACTGATTACAGATGATTAAAAAAAATTTTCAGAAAAAACTCCTGAGCTCACCTGAGTGGCTGGGGAAGGAGGCAAGGTACAAGGCAGTGATAAGCACAACCTCCAGCACGCTGGGGATGGTGTCCCAACCCTCACTTAGGACAATGTGAGCAGCGCTCATCTGCAGTGGGGTTATCGCAACTTTATTGAAATTGTTTTCACGTGTGAATTGTTGTCTTCCAGCAGCTGTCAAAATCCTGCCTTGGGTAGTGTCCCAGAGTGGCCTGATCCTGCTGCAGGAGGCCACCCAGCCTGGTCCCCCTGAAAGTTTGTTACACGTGGCTGATCACACAGGAAGAAGCACTACACCACATTAAAATGAAGCAATTGGGCAAAAACCTGGAAACTGGATTTTAAGCCAAGATTTTGAATAGTGGTTACCAACTTATATTTTCTATAGCCTGCTGGTAGTTCCTAGAAAGGTGTTTAGAAACTAGGGCTAGTCCATGCTGTAGCATCTTTTGTGGCAATTTTTGGTTAGTATTTACATTCTGAGGCCATATACATAACTATCCATGTCAGAAGCTCTTGCCTTAAGCAAAGCAATTGCTGAAATAAAGGTCAGAATTTCCTTCTCTTCTTCTGTACCTTCAGAGTAGGTCCATATGCCCATAATCTGTCCACTGAATGTGATTTAGGATGTCTAAGAGGAAAAGGATATTTTCCTGTATATATGAGTGAATTTCTCTCTGAAGTAAAATGTGAAGAATTAAAAGGAAAAAATCTATTCATTATGTAATTTCCTCTCCCACTTATTGTATTTCCTTTGAAAAAT
Source organism: Phaethon lepturus (assembly GCF_000687285.1). Classification (NCBI taxonomy): domain Eukaryota; kingdom Metazoa; phylum Chordata; class Aves; order Phaethontiformes; family Phaethontidae; genus Phaethon; species Phaethon lepturus. The sequence goes on from NW_010515650.1 coordinate 24,155, forward strand.
GTAATCCATATGACACTTGGATGTTGCAGTGAAATTTGTTTTAAAAATCTTACAGGTGATTCCAAATACTTATTCCTACCTTAGTGGAAATTCAGCTTTTAGAAATTTCTTGGCAAATGTCTTTTTTTCTTTTTCATTTTTTTTTTCCCTACATCATGGTCACACTTTTGTGTCTAATTTATTGTCCAGCTCTTTAGAAAAATAAATGAATCTAGGAAAGCTGGGTTTATTTGCTCTGCACCTGGTTTGGATATCATTCAGCCTTGCTCCTATTTGGATAGTTCCAGCTTTTTAACTTGTCTTCACATCCTCTTTGTTTCTATGGGGTGGATTGTGTTACGCTCCTCAGTGCTGCTTCATGTGTTTCAGTATTCACACAGCAGGCCTAGTCCTGATAGCACAGCAAAAAACCATGGGCAATTACCAGTCTTGCCCTGGGAGGGTGAACAGAAAGAATTCAGATAAATACTGGACGTCGTGCTCTGGAAAAGCAGCAGTCTGAAGTAGGAGAACAGTAATGTCTATATTTGCATGGCTTGCAGAAGATGTGGAACATAAATCTTATTTATTCTATGAGTTTTATTTTTGCATTAAAAAAATTAATAAATTCAGACGCACTTTTTTTTCCTGACTTGTTACATTGGCATGACCAGAACCATAGAGAGAACATTAAACTGGTCGTGGCTTAAAGCATCAGAAGATGTGCTCCATCCTTCCATATGGGATGATTCTTTTGGGATTGTTTAGAAGAGCTGGCAATAGTTATAGCCCCATCTACCCTGGACGTGACTTACATGTGCATGTTGGAGTGCCTTGGCATTAGTGCAGGTTCTGCATTTACCACATTGCCAGGGTGGCATGATGTGTTGCTACGAGCTGTCTTTTGTAACACTTAACTTCATTCTGTACAACTTCTGCCAAACGTAATTTTTTTCCCCCTTGTCTTGCATATCTCTCTGTATCCCAACAGAAAAGCTGCTCTGTGGATGGATCTTAAATAATAGTGCTCCTCTGATGCAGGTACTCAGCCCTCTGAAAAGGAGACCACTCTATTTTGGTCCAAGATAGATGTCCTAAAAAGGAAAAAATATAACCTTCATGATTGCTTTGAAAATCTTGATATCCACTGCCATTTTTTAGCAAATGGATTTCTTAGATACTTTTGCCCATAGAGGGACCAGAAATTGAATGTCTGCAATATTTGCTTGTTTTTATTATTTGTGGTACTTCAGGAAGAAATTCTGGTATTAGGGAAAAAAAGCCTGAGATTCTTTTTTGTGCTCACCTCTGAAGATGTCAAACTCTATTGTTTAATACCCGATATTAAAAGGTGTTGAACATCATCTGATGTCTTTGGTTGTGAATTGGTATCACTTCATATTGTGCCTTGGGTGAGGCATTTTGTCCTTAGCTTTCTGAAGGTTAATTTCTGCTTTACCTGGAGTATTTCCCCCAGCTATTGCAGCATTTTATGGTTATCTATCCTTTTTCCTTTAGACCAACAGGCATTGCTGACATCTGAACACCTTTAAGTAAAACATCAAACCTCATTGCTTCATTCACTAGGCTGCTGAAGTGTATCTATGCTGGCAAATTCGCTATATTGCTGTGAGCCTTTAGTAACTAATGTACTATGTATCAGCAGTTCATTAAACAAAAACCCCAAACCAGCCCTGTTGAGTACCTAAAGCAACCCAGTTGTTATAAGCACCAAATACTACAATTTGTAAGCAACACATAAAGGTCTCTTCTTCTCCATCATGGTGAAAATGAGTTTTGATACCATTAGATACCATTTAGCAGCCTTATGGATGCTTAGGCTAAAAGATTCAGATTGAAGTTCCTGACATTAGACATATAAGTACATTTTGGACTCCTATATGGGTTGAGACTGCATTCTGGAAAAGAGTAACGACACTGCTCGCTCTGACTTCTGCAAATAAAGTGACTTATTCAAGAATGTGCAATAAGTGTCCAATGTTAAGTAGCCAAGATGTTGGCTGTAGCTTTCAGAGTGTATGAATTGCAGAGTAACTTACACTGGGGGTTAGCTGGAGCCTCCCTATGCCCACCGTGGCGGCAGGACTTGTGAAGAGCAGCCTGTCGTGGTGTGCCGAGTGCTCGTGCAGCACAAACGATGAGGTAGTTTTGGCTGTTCTGAACAAGCGGAGAGACAGAAATACTTCTGGTCTGATTCATTAATAATGGCATGTTTGAGCTTCCACACCAAATAAGGCTGTGGTAGCAACAAAAGGTCAATTTTCTGTGACTTTTGCTATCCATGGTTGCTGTTATTGCTTAGTTTGGTGATCAGGTGCTGTGATAGAGCAGTTCACTTAATGTCTTAGACATGCAGCCTACAGCTTAGTGCAGAGAAAATTTAAGAAGGAAAAATATGTTTTCTCTAAACAGTGCAATTCAGAGCTTCGAATGACAAATGCAGCTCTGGGAAGTGTTAAATGGTGTGTCTCAGACCTTTTCCTGCCCCAGTTTGCTCTTCATGGGGTGAATTCATAACCAGCTAAAATGTCAATGTTGTAAAAGGTTAACACCCTTTAAAGAAGCAAGAAGCAAGGCCTTTGTATGTTATTAAAATGTGAGTTAGAATCTGGATTCCTGACACTTCTAGTGTAGCTGTTTTCAGTAATCCTTCTTCTAGTGAACTCAGTGAGAGCTTTGCCGCTGCCTTCAGTAAGGTTAGATCATTCTGCAGCAGAGAGGAACAGAAAGAGCAGTGATTTACTGAGCCAGCCAGGTCTGCAGCAATTACCAGAAATTCCCTTCCTGTAGTCGCCTGATCCTTTCTTTCATTGCTGTTTTAGCAGAGATTAAAAGCAGTAGTGTAGCAGCGATGTTGGAGCCTTGCTCAAATTCACATCTGTTTGCTGATGTATCAAAGCTCTGTGCCCTGCTATCTGCAAGTTTTCCCCAAATTATAAAGTGTGCACATACAGAGGGGTTTCTCTCTGTTTCTCTCCAGTGCCATCTGGGCTTTGTTTAGCTGTGTCTGAAGTGGGGGATTTTATGTGGCCTCCTTGTGGGTAGCCTGGTGAAAAGAAGTGGCTTTTGCATCCTACGATGGAGGCACTGGAGATCATGATCTTGATTTTTTTTTTTTTTTTTTAATTTTATTTGATTTCCCCGTGAGTTTTCATTGCTTGTGACTGAGGCATCATTGCCTTCTGGAGAAGTAAGGACATCATTTGCAGTAGTGCAGTGGGTCAAGTGTAATCTGGGATCAAGACCAAGTCTCCAGGCTTGGTGTCCCTTGTTGTTGCACTATCTTAGTACATGTGGACTCAGCTAACTAGCACATGAAATAAGCCGGGTGCTGTAAGCCGCAGCACTGCAGCTTTCACCAGGAAAGCGAAGGCTCAGCGTGTGTCTGCAGGGTTTGGCTCCGTCCAGGACCAGCTGAGCTGCCCTCAAGGTCTGGATCTTCCCTGTCTTGAGGATGCAGTATGAACAGTTTGGGGGCTGTTTGGAAGGCAGCCGAAATGTTTGAGCATTTATTTGGTGTTTTGTGCTCTGGTGAGCCTAGATCTACCCTGTCTTTCCTCCAGTTCCATCCGTTGCGGTTTATTCACAGTTGTCCCTCTACAAAATAGCCAATGAGTTTACACAAGCTGAAGAACTGCTCCTGTCTGTAATTTTGCCTTTGTGCCAAATTTTAGATTTGCACATGCTTTTTAAACCAATTGAGGACCAAAAAGTAGAACTGAATGTTAGAAGAGGCCATTCTCTGGGTGTGAAACGAGGGGCTGCCTGTCTGTACCTCTCATTGTGTCTGTGGTGCTGTCCATCCTCCTGAATGCCAGCACTGAAACTGTGTGTTCTTGCTCTGCAGTGGTTTCTCTCTCTGCTGCACTGTGCTGGCCTGGGAGGCTGCAGTAGGAAAGTTAGACTTTAAACTTTAAATCACATTCTTACAAGGTGATGATATGGAAATACAGAAAGTGAACTAATTATATTTACTGGGTGGTTGTTATTTGCTGACTATGGTCTTTCTCTTTTTTTTTTTTTTTTTTTTTGTTAGCAATAACATCCAATTCCAGTATTTCCAATTTCTTCAATGTCCAGTCACACTTTCTATAAAGTAGAGTATGACCCAAACCAGACTGCAAAGGTTATTCTTGCACATGGTGCAAGGAAACCACATGCGGTCACAAACCTGATCTTACTTGAGATCATTTGAGACCTCTCTTTACCCCACACCAGCCTGAGGTGTCAGATTTACATTACAGCTGATAAAAGAAATTTATTTCATTGGATTTTCTGCTTTGAAAGGAGCTGTATATTTTGCTGACATAGTTTGATTTTGCTGAAACTGTGACAGAAGTTGGACCTTTCACAGGGTCCCCATTGCGGACCCAGCCGGCTGTGCAAGTCACTGTGGGGCTGGCGATGCCCTCTTGGGAGAGGACATTGTGCCAGGGCAGCCGGGCATGCAAACCACCGTGGGGCTGAGGATCCTGGCATCACAGGATCTGTGGCTAAGGAGCAAGCTGCCAAGCCACTAGGGCCCCATTTTACTTTTGGAAGAAAACCAGGTTTTTAAATACTAAAATCCTGCATTAGGCAACAGCCTTTCTCTTCCCAGCTCTAGTTATTCCTGACCCAGAAGGAAGAGGACCATCCCAAATCCCCTTCTCTCAACAGTTAACTATTCCTTGGATGTTTCCCGTTTAAGGATTTGTTTAAAGTGCTCCTTAAATCCTAACATAAGGAGATACAGCCCAGACAGTGTGAGAGAAGTCCGTTTAGTCTGAAACAAACTGTATGAAAACTTCCTTGGTTATTCCATGAAAAAGTTCTGCAAAATCTACCATGACTGCTTTTTAATTTTTGGGATCTGCTATGGTTATAGAATTGTTGCTCTCTCCCATTCAGGAAGCAGAGTGAAATATGCAATATAAACATGCACTTTATGTGTCCAGGCTTCTCTAGTACAACTGAAGGATGAAGGCTTTGCGCTGCTATCATCTCCTGTTGCAGAACTGTTTAATACCAGTCCAACAGGAAACATAACTGCAATCAGCAGTAGGTAGCAATACAGCAACACTCATTAAAACAGAGTGAAAATTATTATTGATTAGAAGTTTTGTCATATCCAAGAATGTGACAGATGGTTGATTTATAGGCAAGGGAAAGGTTATTTGCTCTCATTTATTTATTTATTTATTTCAGCCATTAAAACACACTCAGTTGCAAGACCTGGAGAATATGTGCAGTAATTAATAAGCTGACAAAGAAAAGAGGTGTTGTTGTGTATGTCCTGTTAGCTCCCGTCACCAGTACCGAAGCATTGCTGAGCCCTGGTGAGTTAATTCATAGAACAGCTGTGAGATGTGGGGGATTATTAGCATCTCTGTTTTACAGATGGCACTGAAGCATGGAGAGGTGGATGAAATGCTAGGATTTGTCAGTGGTGGAGGAACAGAAATGGATCCAATTTTCTCTTGCTTAACTGCAGGACCTCCTTTCTCCCCACTGCAGCCTCTTGTAATAGAAAGCAGAGCCTGGCTCTGACATGGTCCAAGTTTTGCTTGAGCATTTTGTCTGATACTCTTTGAGTTACCAGTAGAGAAGGACAGGGAAAGGCTTTCACAGAGCTGGAGCCGGAGCCTCAGAGGGATTGCTGGCCTGTTAATGGGTTGGATTGCAACCAAGAAACCAGTGAGAAGCTGGTCGACCTGGCTCCCTTAAGCTTCCTCCTCTGGTTGCCCTAAGCAAGCAGAAAGCTACTGGCTGTGTTAGGTGAAATAACCCCTCTGTCACCCATGTAGTAACCTCAGACAGGCTCTGGGAGAGTAATGGTCAGAAAAGCTGTCTGGATTTGATGGAAGTGAGAACTGAAGGGAATGTATCTGCCTATTTTGGCAGCCTTACATGCACGTTTCCGACAGAAAGATGATCTCTCATATGTGATATAGTGGTGCAGATCATAACAGCTTGAGCCTGCTTTGTTGGATTTCAAAGAAAAAAGCAGAAACACTACAGTAATAATAGCTACCCTTATGAACATCTGCCAGGCAGTCAAGAAAACCAGGTTTTCAATACCAAGCCTTCACGCTGTCCCATTAATGTAAGTGCACTGCCTAGACTCCATGAGCTTACTTGCCTCTTTTTCCTCTAAAAGGAGGAAGAACTCCTTCACACTTTTACTGATGATGAAGTTGTTATCCTTGTGGTTTGATGGCAAGCAGAGGTACCTGATTTATTTATTTATGGCAAATAATTTGAGGCCTCAGTCAGATCTGGCTGTATTGATCATTCAAGTGGCATGTGACAGTCTACACCAGCAAGTGTTGAGCTCACTAAATGCATGAGATGGGACAGACGAAGGTGAACAGTTTTGATGAGTATGGAGGGAGAAGTTGGGAATAACAATGGTAGATCCATGAAATGGTGTACACAGTGGTTTTCTGAATGAATGACAACTTGTAAATAATAGTAATAAAAAAAGCTCATAATCTCTGGGAATGCATGGTTTACTCCCATGAGTTTACGTGAATTCCTGGCATCACTGTGATAAGCTATGCTCTATGGTTGCATCTTTTTTTTTTTTTTTAAATGAAAAACCAAACTTTTTGGGTGGTGTTTGTGTTTCCCGAGTGCTGGCATTAGCAACACAGGGTTCTAAACAGTCATCATATGAATAGGAGGCAGTGATCTCCAGAGAGCTACATGATAGTCTTAAGAAATAATAACTTAACTTTTAAGGAATAACATGTTGGATGCCTCTCTAAGCTTGTCCAACTGGAGCATTTGACATGTATGAGTGAAGTTCTGAGATGCCACTTAAAGCCGTTGTCTTCATCCATCCCTCAGCAATGGGACCACTGGGATTTCCTTTTCCCTTTTCCCTTTTCCCTTTTCCCTTTTCCCTTTTCCCTTTTCCCTTTTCCCTTTTCCCTTTTCCCTTTTCCCTTTTCCCTTTTCCCTTTTCCCTTTTCCCTTTTCCCTTTTCCCTTTTCCCTTTTCCCTTTTCCCTTTTCCCTTTTCCCTTTTCCCTTTTCCCTTTTCCCTTTTCCCTTTTCCCTTTTCCCTTTTCCCTTTTCCCTTTTCCCTTTTCCCTTTTCCCTTTTCCCTTTTCCCTTTTCCCTTTTCCCTTTTCCCTTTTCCCTTTTCCCTTTTCCCTTTTCCCTTTTCCCTTTTCCCTTTTCCCTTTTCCCTTTTCCCTTTTCCCTTTTCCCTTTTCCCTTTTCCCTTTTCCCTTTTCCCTTTTCCCTTTTCCCTTTTCCCTTTTCCCTTTTCCCTTTTCCCTTTTCCCTTTTCCCTTTTCCCTTTTCCCTTTTCCCTTTTCCCTTTTCCCTTTTCCCTTTTCCCTTTTCCCTTTTCCCTTTTCCCTTTTCCCTTTTCCCTTTTCCCTTTTCCCTTTTCCCTTTTCCCTTTTCCCTTTTCCCTTTTCCCTTTTCCCTTTTCCCTTTTCCCTTTTCCCTTTTCCCTTTTCCCTTTTCCCTTTTCCCTTTTCCCTTTTCCCTTTTCCCTTTTCCCTTTTCCCTTTTCCCTTTTCCCTTTTCCCTTTTCCCTTTTCCCTTTTCCCTTTTCCCTTTTCCCTTTTCCCTTTTCCCTTTTCCCTTTTCCCTTTTCCCTTTTCCCTTTTCCCTTTTCCCTTTTCCCTTTTCCCTTTTCCCTTTTCCCTTTTCCCTTTTCCCTTTTCCCTTTTCCCTTTTCCCTTTTCCCTTTTCCCTTTTCCCTTTTCCCTTTTCCCTTTTCCCTTTTCCCTTTTCCCTTTTCCCTTTTCCCTTTTCCCTTTTCCTTTCCATCTTGTAGTGAGTTTCTCTCTTTTGTGGGCACATCTGTCCTTTCTACCACTGGCAGTTTTGGAGGGTGATTTTTAACAGTTGAATATCATCTTCATGTCTGAAGAGCTGGTGGATTAAGAGCTTTTCAAAATCTTTCAAAAGGGATGAAATTCTCCAAGTTCTAGTTTCAGATTTCTCTTTTAGACAAACAGTGATGGATGAGATTTCTCATTTATTTGCATAATTCTAAAAACAAGGTGAGGGAGGTACCCACTTTGCTGTTTTTCTATGTGTGTGATAAACTTAATGCCCAGTTTGTCAGCTCCCAGCTTCAATTTCATATTTTGGAGTTGGTCAAAGTACAGTTTGTTCATCACCCTCATTATGTATTTACATTTATAACTGCTGATTTAAACAGATTCAGCTTGCAAAGGGCCTAAGAAATCTTCAAAGAGTATTCACCAAAGGTTCAAGACAACAAAATTCTTCTAATTGTATCCTAAATTCAGTAGGGATGTTATGCTGCTGGCTTCATGCTAAAAATATTATTGTTTTCAACCAAAGAGACACTTCCAATTTGCATATCTATCACTTCTTACAGAGCACAGTTTTTTTCTCAGGATATTTCTTACCTGCACACTAGTAAATAAATAAACAAATACAGCTTGTAAAATGGGCTTAGAAATAGATTTTCTCTAAAAATACAGGGAATGCTGAGCCAGCTTGTGTGTGGGCTGGATGGCGATACTGGGTGGTGTAGCGGACTACATGGAAGTGTACGAGATCCTCTAAAATGACATAAACCAAAGCTATTCTTCTGATCATGATTTTGGAAAGATTGTGTTGCCCATGGTGTAAGTTTTATAGCACATCTTTAGTGGTTAGTTTTGTCTGTGACACAGTTTTTAGGAAGCTGTAGCTAAAAGTAAGAGAGATACAAAGACTGCAAATGATACTCTAATGTTCTGGTCTAATTTTAGGTAAGGGGACACACTCTGATGAATTAGAAGATGGAGGTTTCTTGCTGAGTAAACCCAGGCTCTCTAGCACCACATTTTACTCTGTTACAGCACAGCTCATCTATAGTGAATCCAGTTTTATCAGTTAAAGTACTGAGTGATACATTAGAGACAAATTTACTGCTCTGAGGATTAAAATGACATAACAGTGCAAAGCTGAAAGGAGTATTTGCCTGGTGTACTTTCAGTGTGTATCTAAGCAGGCAAAAACAGTGTGCTCTCATCCTAGAATTCATATAAAACAGCTTAGTCACACTGAGGCATCTCTACAAGAAGTACAAAACCAGTTTTGAATGCACTTCTTCATTTGCTCTGTTGGAAAGTATAAAGGTCAAGTTGACCAAAGAACATAATGAGATGATACAGAAAAGATACAGTGGGAGAAAATAATTGAAAGCAAGTACCCAATTACTTGTTCTCATCTGCTTCATAAGTGGTAAGAGAGGGATGGAGTAATGTCATTAGTGCACAGTCACTGTACTGAGATCCTTCTATACACTGTCATGTTGAAGCACATAGGTTAAAAAACAAAACAACAAAAAACCCCAACCCACTAACTTTGCAGCTGGTTAAACCAGTTTCCTTTGTATTAACTGTTTGGGAATTAGCGTTTTTAGCAACAGAAAGTTCTTACTGTGCTGATTTTTCCTTATTTTGGTGTTAAAAGTGTAAATAGAGATGTTATGTAGCCCACAAGAAGGACGTGACAGAATCATCTGGCTGATTTGCAAATGTGGAGCTCCTTATCAGGTCTTTTGTCTTCTGAGCTGAGTAGGAAGGTCTTCATCATGTCCCAGTGAACATCACAAAGATGTGGTGTTCACCCAGGAATGATTTAAACCAGCCAGCGGATACTATGAAGAATTATCTCGAACATGAGAATTTTTCTTCCTCTTACTCGGAAGGCTCAGCAAGTTCTTATCAAGTCACTGGTGACATCTGAAGGCAACCATCAGAGTGATAGCTGCCCTTGGAAAAAAGCAAGGGAAGTTTCAGGGGTGGCATACATCACAGGGAAAGCAGAGCAGCATCTGAAGTGCATTGCTTGATGATGTCTTTAGCACACTGCATAGTTGACAGGTCCCAATAGGCGTCTTCTGAAAATTAGTCCTTTCAGTAGTTATTTTGTATAAAGGTATAAACAAGGTTTGCTTGTCAGGATTTTACATGTGTTTCTCATAAACTCCATGTCCAGGTATCTAAGGAACAGTTTACAACTTAGCAATATGTGAGAATGGAAAATATTATATTTTGTTGTAAGTATTATTGGCTGGGTGACTGAAGTTTCTCATAAAGCATCCAGTGCTTCTGAGGTGCCTGTGTCCCTGAGGAGCCTCCATGCTCGGAAATGGATGTAACTCGTGGCTCAGGACTGACTGTATCACACACTTGATAGGAATTTGAAATTTCCATAGGAACTGAAATGCTGTATGTCATTCAAGCTAGACATTTTTTGGCCTTTTGAAAGTTTTCAGTGTGCACAGGCTGGGTCTGAACCTGCTCTCATTAAGGCTAATGGGAGCTTTGCCATCAACTTACTGGGAGTAGGAAAGAATCTGTCACAAACTGTGCCTATCCAAGCCATGGATTATTTTGTACAAGTCAAGGTCTTTGATTTAGTTGTTCTTTTTCTCATTACTAGTTTTTTTCATTATTACTTGCATTCCAAGTGTACCTAGAGACCCTGACTGAGCTTTACTGTGCTGTGTACTGTACAGACAGGTACTTGGAGGGGAAACCTGTCCCAAAGAGCTTGTAGTATAAATAGGAAGATAAGAGAAGGCTGACAGGTGAAGGAAAAAGGGTGTGCAGAAGGCACATAGCTTGACTGGAGTGGCAGACAAGGATGAGGAGTGTAGCCAGGTCTCTTCGGTCCAGGTTCAGGGCTCCCAAGCACATTACTCTGTTCTGTGCTGGACTAATTTTGGATCTATTCTGATGGAACTGAGGGAGTTTTCAAACTGATTTCTGCTGGAGCACTATCTGCCCTTTGCTGTCTGAGAGCAGCAGGAGAAGGGACAGACTCTTGTCTAATGGGGGATTACAGTGCCTGTTATTATGGGGAATAGAAGCCACTTATGCCATTTCTCTTTGGTTTATCTGGTCCTGTGGGTAACCATTTGCCTTCTCAGGAAAGTTGTCCTGATGCTGAATGGTTCAATGTGCTGTGTTGTAGAGCGCTGTAAGAGAAACACAAAAACCCTGACGTTTATCATATTGGCTTTTCAGAAATGCCAAAGATCCTTGTTAAAACAGGAGGGAAGTAAGGCTTCTGGAAACGAAATGCACCGTGATTAGCCTTAGATGTCTTCAAGGTGGCTGTCATTTGGGTTTCTTTATTCATTAGCTTACGTTGGAGAGGAGGAAATGTATATTTTCATTTGGTTCATTATTAGTGAAAGTTCCTTAACTTCATCAACTACTGGGAAGTTTTGTTCCTGTACTTGCATTTACTTTCTCTACAGCTCTATGGCTTTACATATCCAGAGCTCCTTCAGGAAAGGGGATTTCTTTTCTGTTGTTTCACAGGGGCTGGTTTATTCCCTGGACCAGTCTTCACCTGTTGGAGAAATGAATTAACAAAGCTTGACAAGTTCTGAGTTTGCCTCAACTAATTCTTCTAGTCTCTTCAGGGCAATATCCTAGGCTTTTTCTGACTATAGGGTAAACATGGTATCTGTTTAGCCCAGGACAACACGAATTTCAACTGTGAACAAAGACTACATTGCCCACACAGGTGTATTTATTTTAAATATGTTGCAGACTTTATGCCAGGATGAATATCACTTTCTGCTTCCCAAGGTTTAGAAATGGCTGAAAACTCACTTCCCAAGTTGATGTTGGGGGACATTTTTGTGCTAAATTTTGAGTTAAATTAATGCACTCTTGCAATAAGAAAGATTACAAACCAATCTGCTTCTTCCCTGTAGCAAAAGTTGCTAACAAGTACAACATGACAAGCTGGTTATTGCTGTTAGGAGCTTTCTTCCGTATGTGATGCTATTTGAGAAATGGAATGCTATAGTGTATTTAAAGGCTGTGTTGTAAAATGCATATGCACAGGGGGTAAAATTAAGGTTGCCTGGGCAACCTTAATTCTGGCATTTCCTGATTTGTAAATGCTATTTTGTGCAACCTTCTTATTGCCTCAGAGTGGTGCTTGCACTGTGTTCTATTTATATGCACATGGTATAAGCTAAAATAAATGTTTTGTAATGTTAGTGTTACATTTCAGCTAGTTATTTGTTCTTCGTTTCATACTGGAGTTCTTTTGTCTTTTGGGTTTGTTTTTGAACATTTTTAACAGTTAATATTCAAAGGAAAATGTTATCGATTTTAACCTTCCCATACTGAAGACAGCTCTTTTCCACTGAACCTGGTTGTACAGGGGTAAACCAGGAAAGAATTTGGCTCAAGTGATTTCTATTTCCTTTGGTATTTTTCTCCCTGTTTTGCAGTAGTACTGTATGCAGCTTTTCAATGAGCAATATGTTTCTCCTACAGTTTCACTTTACTAGAGAGATCAGGATGGAAAACATACCATCCAATCAAAGTGATGTAATCTCCAAGGGAAAAGTTCCTTCAGCTTGCTATAAGTAGATATTACATTTCTTTTTAGCAAGTCTCCTGGATCAAGCTGTTCAGGGCTTCTAGAAGGGAGTGAGTGCATTGAAATGGATTTTTTCCAAAGTGAAACGTTGTCTTTTTTTGGCTGCGCTTTTAATAGCAAAAGTTATTTTAACTGTCATCAATTCCTAATAAGTCAGAACAGTAAAGCTTATTGAATCATCTGAAAATGTAGCTGATAGGTAATCTTAAAAATCGAACTGAGGAAACAAGGACTGCAGCGTAAACTGTGATGTATGGGGAACTTATGGAAGCAAAGATGAATGAAATGAGTTTTATTGGAGGTGGGAAAAGGAAGGAAGCCGGTGGGTAGAGCTAGCTCTAAATCAGATAGTTGTAAATATGGTCCAGGTTATTTTTAATATTACACTACTGTTTCTTCTAATGTTGGGGAAAGTATTTTGATTTCCTGAGGCCTCATGATTGAACTGCGAAACAAATGATGTTCACAGCCATGACTGATGGTGAAATCAGACTTGCCAGATAACTAACGGAGGAACCAGGTCATGAATGAAAGCATCTTGACTACCAAGCTCAATAAATCGCATTGCCTCTTTGAACATGAGGGATGAGGGTGGGTAAACACTTTCCCAAAGGTGTGGAGGGGTGCAGTGCTGGGATAGCACCTCCATCCACAAGTTCATGGCTTTCAAGAGGCCCTGTGTCTAACCCACTAGGTGTGACCTCTTTCTAAAAATGTTTGCTTGTACTGTGATTTAAAATTAGCATTCCACCCCAGCACATCATATGATTTTTCTAGCAGGGCTAGAGTGAATAAGAGTGTTCAGGACACTCCCAATATCAGCTGTTTTAATCTAAGTACGACTAAGGAGGGGTTCGATGTCCTTCAGACCTGCTTTCTAGGCTGGAACATGCTGTTCCTTGCTCCCATCCTAACCTTTACAACATACTTTGGGCCAAATTGTCTGCTGAAGTAAACAGCCAGAGTACCATTTGAGTTTATACAATCCCAGACAGGTCTTCCTCCCCTTGGGGGCTGGGGGAGGGTGGGAAATATCATATCATAACTTCCTCAAATCTAAGCACTGCAAGTGCAGGGAGTTTGGAGTTAAGGAGACATTTAAAATCAATCACTATGGTATTATAAGACATGCACAATTAAGTCAATCAAATAATCTACTTTATACTAATGTCCCGCAATAATGCTAAATATGTGATTAAGGCATTTTAGCAGTTGTGGTCCTAGAATAGATGCAACTGATTATAAGGCACATTTGAGTTATTTCTTCTTCTCCTTGTGGTATCTTGTAAGGAAGAGACATTTCCTGCAAGACAGAGGAATTGAATCCTTGATTTAATTTGCGAAATGAAATTCAGCCCAAGTATTGATTTGCTCAGAGTACCGTCATAGTAAGATCATGCAATGACTTGTGGTATTTTGTGCCATCTTCTGTTTCCATCAAGATCACTAGGAACTTTGTCGCCAACTTCCTTGGGAGCAACTCTGCGCTGTTCACGTGTATGTGTAGTGATAGTGCTTCCACTTACCAGAGCCTGAGGACAAACTGGTCTTGGAGGTGACGATTCATTGCTCAGAAAACCAGCAGGGAGAGATGTGGATTTTTTAATGTGAGATTTTCAATCACTTCCTGGACCAGTTGTAGCACCAATGCCATGTGGTTGTCACCGCTGAGCTCCTGTATCCATCACAGCTCTTCTGGCCAAAGGCCCTTGCACGGATGCACCTCTACCAGTGCAGCTGCACTCATCCTGACCTGGAAAAGACTAGAATAAATCCGGTGAACAATTTTACCTTTTTTTAACTTATAAATGCTGCATCCACAGCCCCATCGGCACAGTTGTCCGGATTTAATTACATTGACACGAAACTCCTGAACTGGTACATCTCTGTGAGCTGGCGTGAAGACCTCGGCTCATCCCTGACGGACACAGTGTGCGAGCAAAAATATGTGGGCATTTCGACACCCCCTTTGTGCTGCTTTTAGCCTCCATTTTCCTTTTTTTCCAGACCATGACATCCCCAGTGATTAAAATACAGTTTCTTGTAAAGAAGTGACATAAACTGGTCTTGCTCCGGAGATCTGCTCACTGCACACAGTGAAAGTCAGGTCTTAGAGTTTGTTACTCTGCTCTATAGACCCACCACAACTCTGACCAAATAACCTGAAACTTTTTCTACTTTAAACACTATCAGAACTACTCTTATCTGCATTTATCGTGCAAAGCCACCTGTATAAACTCATTGTCTTCAAATTTACAAATTCATTGTCTTCAAATTATGTTCCCAGTGACACGTGTACAACCCCAAAGAAGGAAATAGGGTTAGCCAAATGACAGAGGAGACATAATTCACCAGTAATGGATTTACACAACACAGGACCTGAAAGAATTTGTATTATTACTGGTGATGCATGAGCCAGAAAAAAATTGAACTTGACTTCCAACTCAAGGTGAAGTTTGTAGCAGTGTTGTTTTACTTTTAACCTCAGCATCTTGCCGTAGTTGCTCTTAACAGCTGTACAAGCCATGTAGACCCGTTGTACAGAGTCACAGCGTGGGGCTGAATGACACTGCACAGGAAGATGGCAACCCTGAACAAAAGGAAAGCTCTTCCTAAAAACATAACAGTCCTCTGATGAGGAAAACAAAACTTTTTTTCTTCACCATGAAAATATGTGATGGAATCTGAAAGTCAGGAATTCTTTCCATCTGCTAATTCACAACTTTCAGATCAACATTCGTGTATGTCATTGTTTGGAAAATTACTAGCTTCAAGCTGAGTTTTGACACAACATCCACAAGTTCTCCTTTATAGCCCAGCAAAAGCACAGACAGTACTGGTTAAGTTGCACTCTTAGTCAAGTCTTCTGGTTAGTTTACTTCAGCATTTTTTAGTTACTAAATGTAACTTTAGGATCTAAATTTTCACTGTTAACACTTTGGGTTTACTCTGTTATAATTAATTTGAAAGCAGTGACGCTACATTGTCATAAGAATGAAGTAAAGGAGAGATGTCTCACTTCAGTATAAAGAGTTATCGGGTGCTAACAGTTATGAGGAAAAAGGGCCAATATTTTCAACACAGCATCCTAAAAAACTTGGACATTTAAGCCCATATATGGACATGTCATTAACACATGCCTACTTTCAGACATACTGAATCTCTGCAGCCCTTGTTGACATAAATGGAAATAGAGATGTTTGTTGCTTATGCTCATCTAAAGCTTTGGGTCTGCTTTACACATGTGGATGCCCAGTACTGGAGCATCCAGGACTTTGAGCCCAATGCTGGGCTCTCTGGGATGGGTGGGCTTGCCACTCTTGCTTCCTTTTTGATGTACTTCTTGTACCAGCCCTCAAAATTTGTAAGCAAATAAAACAGCTTGAAAGCACAGAAGACCATGACAAGGCTTTCTTCAAATCTCATCAGTGCTTTCGCTTACCATCTAGTTTCTAACTCCCAGACCATAAGATTGGGGCCAAAGTGGGCTATTGCTGAACAACATGACATGTACCCTTTTCTGAAATAAGCTGCTTCTGTTGCCTCTTGAGCACTCTCAGCCTCGGAAGCAGCAGACAAGGACCATTAGTCAGACGTGGCTTGGCACAGAGACGCAGTCACTAAGCTTCCAGGCTGGCTACAAGTTCTGTTGAGCAATTTTATACAAGGCCAATGCAATGATTCTTTTTTTTTTTTTCTTTTTTCTTTTCTTTCTTTTTGCTGTAAGAGAAGAAAAAATGCAGATTCTTTGAGCTTGATTGGAAGGAAAATGATCCGCTACTACTGGATTTCTCAACCTGCCATGTAATCCGAATAAGTCTGGATTTGACCGAATTCCCATAAGAGGCTTAATGATATCTGAGCCATTGTTTTAACTTAATGCTGTCTGATGGGTTGATTATACCTAGTGCTGCAATGCTGAGAGTTTTGTTTTGTTTTGTTTGTTAAATTGTGGATAAAGAGGTTCATTTGAAGATGAAGTCCCTTTCATCTCTTTCAGAAATGAACAAGTTCAGTAATTGTTCATTTAATGAGTAACAGTTCGTGGCATGTCTCACTGCATGGGCTTTTCAGGTTGCTGTCCAAATTTGCATTTCTGATCAAGGATCTGTATGATTTTGGTGGATCTGTGTGCATAAGACATGATGATCTTTTGGATGTTTCAGTTCTTTATTGCAAGTGCCTCTCAATGGGAGTCAAATTCCTCACTTCCACTACTGCAAATTTATTGTAACTGTCCAGCATAACACATACTTGCTTCCTTCTTGTAATGAATGATGTTCACTGGTATAATGTTCCTTGTTTGTTCTTGGCTAGCGGTATGATTTGCTGAATGATTACCTGTAGCTGCCAGGTCTGAATTATATGTCTCTTATACCTTGTGAGAATAAAAACATGACAAAGTATCAATCAAAATGTCAACTCTGAAGCTATTGTTAGTAAACCAAAACTGTCAAAGGGCATATTACTAAAGGCAGAAGAGTAACTCTGTGTAGATCTTATATCATATAGTAAAGGCATTTTTCCCATGAACTTTAGCATCAACTACTGGTGTCAGGAGAGTGTTATAAATTGGCATCATTATAGCTGCAGTGCCCAAATTGTGCTCCCACTCATGTTACATGTAAACGACCAGAGCAAATTCACAACATAATGACAGAGTTATTAAACACTGAACCAGACTGTGTCCTAGTTATTACCCTCGTGAATGTGTTCTGCTGAAGGAGGAGACGTACACTCGCCTGGTCGTGTGGCTGGAAAGCCACATGCCTCATGCCTGTGCCGGGCTTCCAGCATGAGCCGCATGTCCTGCCCTGATGCCAGGACTGTCCTTGAGATGCTGGATAGGAAGGAGAGAGAGTTTTGCATCATGAGGACTCTGGGAATCACAGGGTGTTTAATTATAACATCACCTGGCCAGGAGAGAGTTGATAGCAGTGCGACACATGAAACTGAAAACCAAAGAGAGTCTGCAGAAAGAGGCAAAATTGATTCCCCCTTCTCATGAAGGCATCTTGTCTGATATTTCAGTGGCATTTACAGTGATTAAAGAGAGAGAGAGGATCTGTAAACCTGTGATTTAAGTTTTTAAAAAAAAATTATTTCAAAAAAAGGTCGTTGGGGATTTGGAAGAAAGCTGTTATGATCTCTTTAGTTATCAGGAGAGAAGACTTAGTACTACACCAGCTCACGTCTGGCCTCATGGCATCTCTTTTCCTGAAGAAAAAACTGTTAGCCATCTCAACTATAGTTTGAGCTAACCAAAAAAGTATTGCACACTGGGGAACTGCTCTTTCCAGCCTCACTTCTTTCAGTCATTTGTATGAATAATGCTGTGTCTCTGACAAAAACATGTCATGTGTTAACATAATATATACTCCCCATGTTCTGGCTGTATTTTGAAACATCCACTTGATCTTTCTTTCTGCCGTCTTTGATGGTTTCAGTGCTGTTGCATTCCTGGTGTTTCAGATCGATCCCATATGAACTAATGACAGGCAAAGTTATTATTCTGATCATTTATTTATTTATCATTTGGTGACACCAAAAGACTCAAGGAGGGTCTAAGGTCTGTCCCAGCTCCTGTACAGGTGCCCACTGCCTGGCATCCAGATTTGAGAATGTATTTAAACACCTAGCTTTTATTTTAGGCTCCTAGGTCCCCACTGAAATGAGAAAGAACTTAGGGTCCAGATTCATCAGAATAATTAGCCTTTTATTTTACATTCATTTCAGTAGCTATATATATGAAGTCCATATATATAAAGACTTACTAAGTCAGGCACTGAACATGAAGTAGGTTGTGTGGATGCAGGTTGTGGAGTGAGCGCTGTAGCCTCTTAAGTATTTTGATAGCAGTCCATACGTAAACTCTTAAATTAATGAGTCACATGTCAAAATGCCTTTTGAAATCTGTGCTTTGCTGCAGTAACTGCTGCAGGTGAGGGACACGATCCTCTCAATGTGGCCTGGCAGCAGCGGGGACAGCACACCGAGTTGTGCTCATATTGATTAGGTACCTCCAGAAGGTCTTTCCTTGCCAAAAGTATAACCTCTACACCTGGACACTAGTGCTGTTATAACTCTGACAGACACATATGGAGCTAGTTTTCCAATTGGCAACAGCAGCGTATTTTTATTTGATGGCACTTGAGTCCTAAGTGAAGAATATGCTATTATTAATACTTACTGAAAATCTTTTGTAGTGAATTTATCGCTAATGCAAAATGTATTTTTCTTTTTTTGGAATAGCTTCTCGGATTGCTTGCTGCATACTGATGGATATGGGGGCAATGGCCTATGTAGAAACTTGGATTTGTGGTAACAACTTCTTCTCTGCTGACGTTGAAGCAATTACATTGGAAACTTATTGGTTTCATTTTGTCATTAACGTTAATGTAAATCTGAACTGTACCTTCTAGTTATTCACCAAATGTTTCTCATAGGTACTGTAAACGATAGCTAAATTTGTCAGGGAGAGGGTCCTATCCAATACGCACAGACAGTAGTGAGGTAGAGATCACATTGTCACACACAGTTGTGTTGCTGGTATTATGGTATATATTAACAGCCACAATTCAGGGTCCTGTTACATTAGCGGCTGCTCATTCGTGCCTGGGGTAAGAGGAGTAACACTCATCTACCGGGGGAACTTCATGTCTTAATATACAAGGCATAGAAATTGTGAGGAAGAGAGATTGTATTATAAAGCCCTAAAAGCTGGCAGGTGACACTCCTGTCTGTACCTCTCTGCAGCATTTTGTTTAAGACTAAGGGTGACTTCAGGGCAGGATCAGGAGATTTTGGTGACCAGCTAACCTTTGAGGGGAGAAAATAACCCCTGAAGGATGAAGTGCTTATTTACTCACTGTGCTGTACATCTGCATGCTGCTTCTCTGCAGGTTTTATTTGAGAGAGGAATACATAGTATCCTTTTACCTCTGCCTGAATCTAGTCTTTCAAATTTGTCTTGCCACAGTCTTGGAGTTGCTGCTCCAATTTCTGTGACACCAGAGTCAGGGCAGTGTAGCAAGTTGTGGGATGGGTACCCATGCCCCATTAGCTGTGGCTGCCCTCAGCTGGGCTTCATGAAGGCCCCGTGACCCATGTTACATGGCATAGATCCTCACTGGGATTTGCAAGGCACTGGTTATACATCTCCCCTTATTTTCAGTAAAATC
Source organism: Phaethon lepturus (assembly GCF_000687285.1). Lineage (NCBI taxonomy): Eukaryota > Metazoa > Chordata > Aves > Phaethontiformes > Phaethontidae > Phaethon > Phaethon lepturus. Next base: position 43,713 of record NW_010515650.1, read on the forward strand.
TCAATGCTGTTTTACCTTCCCGTGACTCTCTTGGAGATTTCAGCCAGACTCCTTCCTGAGCTGAGTAAAGGAGCTCTGCTGTGCATGCAAAACTGATGTTTCATATCGACAAGGAGGGCTGAGGTGCAAACTGAGTTAAGAAACCTTAGCAAATCTCCATTGATGTTTTTCAGTCCTAATAAGCACTTTTAATATAATCTCTTAGACTGCTGGAGGAAGGGACTGAGATGGAGCTAGTGTATAGTCTTATGTCTTTGAAGGGAAATAATAAGTAACTGCTCAATGAAGTAGGCTGATACCCAAATGCAGTTGGTTCAGTGGTTAAGAAGTGCTGTTTAGTTACATACTGAATCTCTTCTGTGCTCTGAGGTGTAAATTTATCTGTGTTAGCTCTCAGTTAGGCTCCTGTGCCATCAGGTGCCTCTCAAAACCCTAGTGCTAGTTTTGATGCCATCACAGCAAGGTGGGCATCTGGGGCAGCCTCTTCAAACACAACCTCAAAACATGCAGACCATTCGTGCTGACAGGAGGAAAGGCTTTTAAGGTCCTGCATCACTCCTGCAAGCACTAAATTTAGAGGGTCTCTGTGTCATTACAGGTAGGTTTGTTGTTTGTAGGCAGAAGAGGTCATTCTGGAGACCTCCCCTTTCCACAGATGTTAGTTTTTCATTAAAGAGACTATTTATGCTTCTCAACCTGAACATGGAACCAAAGTGATAACTGCTCTTACTCCTACAAAACACTTCAGCCAGAAAGAGGAAATGTCTGAATTTGTATAGTCCAGCTTTGAAAAAACATTGACTTTCCCCTTATAAGAAAGATTTTGTGTTGAAGGAGAAATGAAAAACATTCCCAGACTGGAGTAAGGCTCTTACATAAACCACCCTTTCTTTTCAGATGCCCAGCAGTAAATGATGCAAATGAAAAAGATACAGTGTGTGGAGTACTATTTCAGTGTAATCTTCCACCCCACGACAGATGCCTGAATGATTTTATTATAAGAACAACATGGTTTGGGGCACAGTGTCAGAAAGTCAGCTTTTGCCTGGAGCATGCATTTGAACATCAGTAACCCCTCTGTTGCCAATTGTGCAGAGAAATCCTGTTTCCTTATCTTTTAAAACTTTTCCTCTCTCCTTCTATGCTGAATTCTACCACTGAATTTCAAACAGAAACCCACTGAAAAGGGAAATGCCCTCATGTGGACTGGCTTTTCAGTGGCATTGCTAAACAGGCTGCAATATATGTGGATTGCTTCTTGTTAGTGTAAGTTAATATTAGGCATCAATGTTTTGTAGTGTGACTAGGTCTTACCAGGTTGTGACCAAAAAGCTTTGCCATTGTCACTTCCTTCAGGAAAAGCCTGTGAGCGCTCTTTGGGAGAGTGCTGTCTTATGGAGAAGCGCGCAAGATGGTCTATAACTGTGGTTTGCGGCACTGCAACTGTGGGGATGTGAAGGGGCACTGCATGAGTGTCTTTGGGTTTCAGTTTTCCCCCAAGAAGGGATTTTACTTCAGAGAAGTGTGTGCTGTGCTGGTACTGCAGGAGCAGTTTGCCCACATGAGGGATAAAATACAACCCCAGAGACCATGCGGAGGGATAAATACATCAGTGAGATTTACTTTATGTAAACGTATACGAGGCAAACTGTCATTGCTCTGTAGTTTGTGCTGTCCTTCAGGGGCTATGCCAAAGCCTGTTTATTTTGGGAGAAGGACTTCCATCCTGACCCACGTGTACCAGCTCTGTTGAGGGATATAATTAATTTTTAGTATATGGTCACTCCATAACATACCTTACCTTCAGGCCAGTGCAGAGTGCTGTGCTGAATTACAGCCTGCCACAGTGAGTTCCAAATGAGTGTAACTCATAGAAATCACAACCTTCCCAGGACAACACGGGACCTGTTCACCTGCAGCAGCTTGGGACATGGAGATGCTGACGTGAATTCTCAGTCATTGCTTGTCATCTTATTTCAGATGTTAAGGTCTCTGGAGTGGATGTTGCCTTTACTATGTGTATGGTGGCCAGCTCAATTTTGGTTGAAAGCTTTAACTGCTTCTGTAACACAAAGAATAGTGAAAAGACAAAAAGCTGCTGCTGGGAGGAACGCAGCCTGTGCCGCTGACCCGGAGCAGCAGGGATGGGGGAGCTGCTCTCCCATCCTCTGTACGGATCATGTGGACCCTCAAAGGAGACCAGCTTTCCTCACCCAACACTGGCCTTTGTTTTCTGGGAATCAAATAAACCCCAGGGTGGCTGGAATGAAAGAAGCAGCAGCAGGAGCATGAGGAGGAGCAGGAAACTTTTGGCTGGTGTACAAGAAGGGGAGAGAGGGTTTACATTGCCTTTGATAGCATGTGAGGAAGGTTGCAGTGGAGCAACTGCTGCAAAGTGGATGGCTTTGGGTGCTGGCAAACTGACGGGTTAAATGACGGTTCGGTGGCTGGTTTCTGATATTCAGACCTGCTCACCTAGCTGCTCTAGCTAATAAAAAAATAAATGCTTTCTTGGGTGTATTTTTAACTAAAGCATGTCTCCTCCAAAACATTCTTCCTTTCCCTTTCCACCCTTCACCTCTGTTTAGAGCCCAGGCAGCAATCAATTTCCAGAGCTGTAGAGATGAAGCTCTCAGCACTTTTCAGCTTCTGCATTTTTAGACCTCGCATTAAAACCTTTACTCTTGGCTGACTGTGTAGGGTGCAGCACATTTTACAAGTCTGAGGGCATCTTGAATGACAGGAAGTATTAAGGTGACGGAAATAGTTTTTATGCCCAGCACATAATTAAACTAGAAATTCATTGTCACAGGAGGTTGTAGGGATCAAAACTATATGGATTCAGAAAGGGTTTAAATGAATTCTTGGAAGAGAAGTCCAACAAAAAAGCTTACAAAACAGTTTAATTAGAATTTGTTTCAGAGAACACTCTTAAACCACTGTTTGCTGGAAGACCATCCTGTAGAAAGGGTCACACATCACTGGATCTTATACCTGCTCCGTAAGGTTCCTTTAGTTATATCAGTCCTTCTTTGGGTCAGACTTAGGGCTGAACAGGTATAGTGCTTCAGCACTGATGTTCTCCAGCATGATGCCTGTTTCTTGGTGACTTAAAAAAAATTTTTTTTTTTGCTATGCAAAGTATGAGGATAAAAAGAAAAGAGTTAGTAGGATAAATAAAGGTGAGACGTGTGCATGTATATTCTCTCTGGTGTCAAGAGACCAGCAGAGCGAGGGCTCTCCCAAAAAACAGAAGCAGGTTCTTTGAACCCCTGGGCACATCAGTCTTGTGGATGTGAGTGCTCTGTTCCTGCACATGGCTCTTTGTGTCCTCTGTGCAAACTGAGTTTTAAAGACAGCATAGAAGCAGTTGTTTTCTGCTTTAACTCACTGTATGGCTATTATTTGGCAAATCTTTTTAAGCAGCAACACATTTGAGAAAATCTGCAAGGTTTTGTGTGAGTAACCTTTAAACAAAATTAGAAGCTTAATTTGGCAAGCGAATTAGTTACTCTGAAGCTTTTGCTGATCTCTAATTTTAGGCCAGTTAGTATTATTTTTGTAGTTGATATTGCTTATGTACCTATTTAAATGTCATTATGCCTTATTGAACTCTATGTCACCTGTAGTAATGTGTAAGGATTCAATGTGTTTTTTTTTTTTAATCAAGCGTGGGAAAATACTGATGTATAAATATCTTGCAATCTTGATTTCCTTTACAACTTCTTTAAGCGCTTAACAACTGCAAAAACCCAACTTCAAACACTTCCTGCAACTACTTAGGGATTAATTTGAGTTAAGATAATTCAAGTGTTGTCATATAACTACAAGTCAGGCTTTAAAAAAAAATTTTTGCAAAATGAAAGGATTCAGTTTTTTTCCTAATAAAAGCAAACAGCTGTGTCTCCCATATGGTATTCTCTTGTAAAATATTTACATTTGAAAGGCGCCCAGACTCCTTGCAGTAGAATACAATTTAAACAATGAGCGTAAGTGAACAAAAATCTATTGTTGTCAGCTCTGATCGCAAAGGTTTTTAGCATGCACCTTCGCCCTTCCGACCCCTCTGCACTCAGTGTTAGGCTATCGTCTCAGTGTTGGAAGATTTTCCTTGTTGAATAACTCAGTGTTTCCCTTTCTGAAGAAATAATGATTTTCATCAAGGTTCAGCCTGCTGCAAGTCAAAGGGTGTGTGTGAGAAGAAGGATATTGTGAAGGAATTGGGGGAAAAAAACCAATGAAAAAAAGGAATGAACTATTAGTACATGAAGTTTTGTAATGGTTCACTACTCTGAACTGCAGAAAAGTTGGCTGTAGGAGAGTCTCCCTGGAAGCACCGTCGCTCCTTGGTTAGTGGAAGCAGTTTCCTTGGCTGTGTGGCTGCCAGAGTCTGTCTTTTTTAGCCTACTGCAAGGATAAATGTTAACTTTCCAGCTGGAATTGCTCTGTTTGCTTTCACAGTGAAAACAGAACTAATAATTCTGGTAATGTTATTAAAAAATATTTGTCATGTCAAAAAGTCTTGCTGCCTGTAATTACGTTTAAACATCCCAAACTAAATAGCAACGTTCAAATTCTGCTAGAGTATTTGATTAGGCTTGGTTAATAGTTACTAATGGGTGTGCAGCTTTTATGTATGACTCGAGGGAGAGAATGGGGGAATTAATAGCAAGCTTATTTGGAAAGCTGTGAATGACTGAAGAGCTCCAAGGTCTTGAACCTCGTCCTGTCCTGTGCATGGGAGAGAGGGGGGAAAGGCTAGTGCCAGGCCTGTTTCATAAAGTAAAGGGTCTGATTTTACCAGATCAAGGCAAGATCTTAATAGAAAACAAAACAGATTTTATGATGAATGCAAGGGTGATGGGAGATTCTTTTTTCTTGCCTTTTTTTTTTTTTTTAATTTTAAAAAAGTTTCTGTTTTGTCTCAAGCCCACAGCAGTCTCTTTGCTGGCTGTGTTTGCTGTTGACGTTATGCTCTGTAAAGCAACAGGGACCTCAGTCTGTACCGTTTCAGCACCAAACTACGATTACAGGCTCTTTCATGGTGTGGGACACATCACATCATCTCCTGAGTTTGCCAGATACCCACAGTAGTTTACTAAGGCCTTGTCTCTTGGGGAGTTGTATCACTAGTAACACCACCAGTGCTACTAAAGCAATATATCACTGTAACCACAGTATGGATAGTTAAAGCTGCTTTTCACAGAAAACACTGTTCCCCAGGGCGAGGTCTACCTGCATGGACCTAGATGAGCACTGCAATCATCCAGTGATGCCCACAGCAAGGCTTACACTGGGACAGTGTATTTCTAACTGTATTGGTATAAAATCACATCTGTGGCCAGCAGTCATGCATGGAGGAGAACTGGGTGCAGACCTGGCTTTGGTAATTAGAGAACTCCATGCAGTTTTACTTCTCGTGTTATGTCACTCCTGTTTAACAAGGCCCCCCGGCGTAAGCCTTGCTAAGCTCCCCTGCAGTCCATGAAGACGTAGAAGTGTATTATGAAGGAAGCTATTTTACCCTATGTAGTGCCATTGCAACATCCTGAAGAATTAGTTTCCAGCACAACTTCGTCCTTTCCCCTGCTTTTCCTGGTTTTCCCATTCTGGGTGAGTGCTTTCCTGGTTGTAGTAAAAGAGTATGTCCCTTTTGAATTATTTATCAGCTCCACCCAGTGCATGTTGCTCCTCGGGAATAAATATGAAGTCCTGATAGGAAGATAGTTTTATGCTTTTTGGCAATAAGCCACAAGGTGTTCCAAAAAAAGCTGCATCTTTTTATTATATGCAATGTTTGGACTTTGGGAATAGTTTATATTCGGAAATAATATATTGCCAGTGCCTTGAGAAAAGCCATGAGACTAAAGAATGCTTGTTTTTGTTGCTTAAAAAAGATTGTAAGGATAATGTTTATGACACATCTGATGTTTGAACTAAACTTGTTATTGGGGTGTGAAGCAGCATGCTGGTTTACTTGCTGTTTTGAATGGAAGAATTCAAAGTTATGGGTTTACAAATGTATTTTTTATTAATTGAAAAAAATCTCAAGAAGTCAGAATACATGAGCGGATAATCTGCGTGCTAAACTAATGGTGTCTTTGAATATATCTGGATGATGGTTTTCTGACACAAGTGCTAGAAACTAATGACCATTTAAAAAGAAACACAGGAAAGACACAATTATTTTACACTGGAAAGGAAAGCACCTGGCATGTTTACATTTATTTCGGAGTCCTACATGACCTGTCTGTGTTTTTCGACAGGTCTGGAGGAGATGGCAGGAAGATAATAGCAGGCTCAAGGGGTGCTGCTTATAGCAAAAAACCCCAAAGCAACGTTTTTAACCCCTTGCTGGCTGTTGCTTTTCTCTTTCGCCATGTGTTGCCCGGGAACAGCTGTCGACAGCTTTGAGCGCACCAGGCTCAATGCACACAAAGGCTCGGCGACACGGAGGTTATGACCTAATGTTAATAGTGCTGCCATTTATTGTGTGGCTGCCATGGGACTTCCCCTGCTTTGTCTAGGGTCCTGCCTAACCTCATATTCTCTTTAAAATGCTTCCTTGCACAAGGAAGAATTATGAAATCAAACTTTCTCTTTTATTGTAACAGCTTGTGTTTACTCTTGAAGTGCTTGCTCAGAAAAGCTATTTTTGTCACCACTGGGGAAAAGAGAGTAGGTTCCTGTGCATCCCGTTTAATCAGAGTTTCAAGTGGTTGTTTTCTAGGGGACAAAAACCCCCAGAAATCAGGTCAGCAGTCAAGGGATCTTTTTTATGTTGATGGTGACGGTTTTTATTCTGCAGGAGTTATAATCTAGATGGGAGAGTCAAAAATACTTGGGGACAGATATCTGGCTCTGTAGAGTAAAAATGTTAAGTGTTGCTGCAAGGCTGAATGTAAGTCTTTCTCACTCGAGTGCTTTGCTGTATTCAGTCATAAAGTGGTGTAATTTTTCACCATAGACTTTTGCCTTCAAATTTGCCTGTTGGTGTGTAAAGTCTATGCACATCTATTTTAAAACTAGCTGTAGTTTGTTGTTTCCTACCAATCAGATGGTGGGAGGCATACCTTTATGATGTACTTGATGGTGTCTGCTATATTGCTGCAACAATAATGTGCATAAATACAGCAGATCAGCTATGATTTATGATGTTAATAATAATTTTAAAAAATCAGTCCTTAGATATCTAGCGGATATCTACCTATCTTATATCTATTGAGACAGATAGAATATCTATTTTATCTGAAATAAAAAGTAAGTCTAATTCCAAAAGGGCAGCAAGGATGGAGCATTGTCCTCCAGTTCCAAAACCACAAGCTCTTTGCTAGCAACATCTGTTCAAATTTGTCTGTGGTTATTAACTTATAGCTGACCTGTAGTACATATTTGGGCAGTCCTTTTCAATTCAGTGAAGGGCAGTAGTGCGTATACAGCCTGGCCAATTCGTTATAATTAGTTTTGCAAACTGGGAAATCTAGAAGAGCAAAGGTTGATTAAGCACAGGATAATTGGAGCTGCAAAATTCAGTACAATACTATTGGTTTTTACTGTGCCCAAGGGATACCTAGGGGAAAAGAAGATTATAGATACATCATGGTAGTGACAATGGGATACGGTCCTGTCCAGAATTATTCCTGATGTTTTTATTCGAGTATGTAGTTAAACTTGCCCTTCAGTTAGATGTAATTTGAGATTCAAGTTCTAGAATGAGTAACATCTATTTCAGGTTCTTGTATCTGTTGTCTCTCGCTGGTGCCTAAAACTGAGGTGCCTGAAGTAACTATGTGCTTGTTAAAATCTTTGTCAGGTTTTCATTCAGAAAATGATAAATGGATGGGCAGGAACAGGAAACATTTAAATCCTATAAACATAAAAGCCTCATGTGGCAGTAGAAACAGAATAGCGGCTTTTTGCCAAATGCCTGGGACAGACACAGGGCCCTGAGCACCCCCACATACTTGTGATGCCGGCGCTCAGCCACATGGTGAAATTCTAGCTCGCCAACTTTGTTTCATTACTTGGAGAATCTGTTTCAAATTTTCTTATAAAAAAAGCCCCCAACCTATTAAATATGGCTCATTACCAAGTTTATAGGATATCTGTAATGGATATTTCTCAAACTTGCAGGTAATAGAGACTGCCCTTTGGAGAGTTACCTAAAATGACCCTTTCTGTGTTTAAAACATTTGCTACCACCACTGCAAAATGAATTATAAGGATACTTTAAAAGAAACATGTATTGATAAAAAGACTCCTTGGATCTTTTAGCTGTGGTTCAGATTTGGCACAACGATGATGCTGTCAGGTGTCTGATGTTTCACAACTGGGTGTTACGTAGGGGTACACACATGGTTTATGTCACCAGAGGTATATGAAAGCCCGGCATCTCAGACAGGGGACACTCATGTGGCCTATTGTTCAGCATCAGCGTATCACCTTTTCAAAAGTTGCCTGCCAAAGTTGGTGGCAGGTTGTTTACAAAGCAAATCATAGAAAATATGGACCTCGAGGGTTTTTCTAGTCTATCCCCTGCTTCATGGTGGGGACAGTGACTCTTGTGTTTTATCTGGCAGCTCCAGCAAGGAAATGGCCACAGGCATTGCAGTGGTGGCTATTCAAGCACTTCACTATACCCCGTTTTCAAATATTTTTCCTAAAATTTTATCTCATTTGCAGACATTTAAACAGGAATCTGCAAGTTTGAAGCTGTCCTTTCACGATTTTTTTTGAAAACCCTTAGTGTGTGTTTTTGTAGTCCCTCTGATGAAATAACCCCAGCTCTTTCAGTCTTTCCCAGGAGCTTGTGTGCTCTGGATCTCTGCACATTTGCACTCTTCTCTTCTGGCCTCTCTCCAATATGTCCATATCTCTTTCTTTCTTCTTCTTCTTCTTCTTCTTCTTCTTTTTTTTTTTTTTTTGGTGAATGGGGAAGCTAAAGGATATTTGCAAACAGTCATTTGGTAAAATAGAAGTAGAAGGCAAAACTGAAGAATTAACATTTCATTATTCAGCTAATTCAGCTTGTTCCAGGTGGCCCAGTGCCCATATAATGAATTTCTTGTAATTCTGGTGCAAGTGATTGGGATGCCTTCATTTCCTGAATGTTGTAATTCACTCATTGTATCTTTATTCTCTCCTGCTCCATTCTATAGTATTTACTTGCTGCTAGTTTTCAGATGGGATTTTTGAGTAACTCAGAATGGAACGAAGAGATCCAGCACAAGAAAGTGGAAATTTACTGGCTGCTCTGTTCCATCCTATCCGCATGGTGATTTATCTCTATCTTCATCTGCAAACCAGCTGCCCTATCTACTTTCTAACTGCGATTTAGTCCTCCTTGCTATTGTTGCAGTAGTCTGGGACATAAGAAAACTTCTCTTGTGTTTCTTGCTATCCCAAGACTGTTGAGGTTATATCACAGCTTTTCCTTTGTGTCCAAGAACAAAAGTTTCAGCCACAGAAATAACCTGAGCTTAATTTTTCTGTGTTTTGTGCATGTAAATCTTGGATGGCTGTTTGCTGAGACCAGCGATCCTTATGGCTATAAATGAGAACAAAATACGGTCCTGCTTGTTTATAGAAAAGAAGAAAACCCACATGGTTTGGGTTTTCAGCGATGTTATCTTTTGGTTGCTGATCTGTCCAATGGTTTTGAAATTACAATTTCTAAAAAGTTACTCATAAGGCATCTGCTGATGGATTTTTGGCCTAAGCAGTTTGGCAAAGTGCTGGTTTTACGGGATCTATATCTGGGTTCTTGACTGTTATTGCTTCTACTGGCTTATCGTTTCTATGCTGATTTGCAGCTCTGGGTTGTGGTTACCTGCACTAATAATTTTGGCCCTTTCCATTGAACAAATGGACCAGATTCAGAAGTGGAGTTGCAGAGAGGTTGCAAATCAGGGCCACATGTATAGACTTAATATTTGCAGGAATATGGATTGAAGGCGCATTTCTGTCAGAGGAAACATGCCAAACAGGACAGAGTCTCATGGAAGCCAAAAGTTTGGGTTCTGCAGTGAAAGTGCTCCAGTTGCAATGATGCTGAGATGACTTGGAAGAATGGCTCTTACCGAAGTTGGCAACAAGACCATGAAAAATAAACATCTCAAAGAGCACAGCACTCTATGAGAGAGAGGGAACAACCCTTGTGGTTGTGCAAGCCTCTGAAACAACCTCCTGTGATCGCTGCATGTCATCTTCAAGTATTCTTGGTTTTGTAGCAAAGTGTGAGAGAAATTGTCATTAATCTAATATTGTAAAATAAATTTCTGTCATATCTGTGTGCAGAAAAAAAAGAAACAAGTCAAAGCACTGAACTTTCCCAAACCTCAGAGTAGTGTCTTAGGATGATGAAATGGATGATGGAGACCTGTGCATGACTTGTTCCCTCTTCTGCGTGTTTTGTAGCCACAGGGTGCAATGTGGTGACAACAGGCATTTCCTAGCTGAGCCTGTAATTCTTAGAGTAGCATATTTTCCATGCCTAGAAGACGATAAGATCTGAATGTCCTTGTTTCATAGCTGAAGCAAACCATCTATCTGACCAATGAGTTTGTTCACTTACTAGCTGTGCTCCGCACTTTCCAATCCACAATCGACTAAGTGATAGAAAATAGTTAGATAGGACTTTCAGTCTTAAAAAATACTTCTTGTGGAAGGGACTACATACTGTTTCTGCTTTTGGAGCTCAGGACACTCAGAAATAGTGAGGAATCCCCAACTGGTACATGCTGCTATGTGTACAGTAGCAAATAGTGTGCAAGAGGGAGTGAATCTGCACCAAGAGATGGTTGGCGTGGAGGAGCCAATGTTTGCACATTGTGTGTTTCAGCTGTTACACTTTGGACTGGCCCCACAGATGCCCAGGTCACCTATTTGTGGTGTGTGTGCATCAGCCATTTGAGTATCATCCAAAAGGATGCACTTTGGGTGTCCATAAGACCCCTTGGCAACACTAATGAAGGCACAGTAAGTGGGAGCAGTTGGGACATTTCTTCAAAAGTGCATCCCAGACCTGTGCTGTGATGCTAAAGTAGCTGCATGTACTCTCGCCCTTGTGAGGTGATGGGCCACTGCCTGCACGGCCAGTTTATCACTTCTGTTCCTCTCAACCAGCGATAATTATTATTGTGGCTCTGAGGGATGAATGCACCTCCAAAACCCTCCTCCTTTATGTTCCCCTTCCTCAGTTCAACACGTTTGCCTCTGTCATTAGCTGTAAAGCTCCACCTTGCAGTGCAGCCCCTACCACCCGCCACGTGGGCTGTGCTCTGCCCCCTCAGCCAAGCAGAGAGCAGGCACCCAGCTTTCCCCAGCCCCTCTCCCATCCGAGCGCACATCAGCACTGCTCCCACTCAAGTGGTTGCTATTTTGGAAAAGAGCAGAGAGGCTAACAGCCCCTGTGTAGAGCACTTACTGGAAGTGCCTTACTGACTCACAGCAATTACTGGGGTATCTGAGGTTAAGGGAGTGATGAGTAACTGAGGTCTTTTTCACTTCAGGGATGCCAGATCCTGGCTCCTTGTGCACCCTATGGAGACAAGTAATTTGCAAGCCTTAAGTAAAGAATTTATAATACGTGGATTTTTTTTTCCCCCATCAAGACTAGCAGTGTCTCTGAAACGTCTGACTAGAGGTATTAGCAAGGGCAGAGAGGGTTGCACACTGTATCCTCTGTGAGAGGGGTGCTGCTGTGCGCTCTAGCAGACCTGCAAAGATTGCCCTGGGACCTGACCTTTTCCTGCGTAGCCCCTGGGAAAGGTAATTTTTGTATCACTCACAACACAGGGTCATGCCTAAAATTTACCTTTGGGTCAGCAACTATGGAGCAAAAGCCCAGTGAAAGCAGGGAGGATCAGATTCTTGTTGATAATCTTCCAAGCATGCTGTGTGCCTCTTCTTTATCAACTGGTGCGCCACATCCTCCGCAGACTAACGATTGATGCCTGATAGCAGACATTCCTGGGAATACAAATCCCCACGCTGCCACGTTATGCATTCATAAGGCAATTATCAAAATGGAGGTGATCTTGCTGAGCGTATAATTTGGATGCTGAATAATCTCACTCAAATGTAGTATGAGTGCAGAGTGAAGGAGATGTTTTTCATGCCTGAATATGTGTATCTTAAAGCAGAGAATACAGCCCAGCAGATCTGGTAGCTAAAGCTTGTTAGTGCACCCACAGTCAGAGTCTATTTACTGCAATTGCCTCACTCATTCTTCCTGGAGCAGGTTATGTTGCAGAAATGCTTAGTGATTTATCTGACACTATATATTCCTATGGATTATTAACTCCTGTATGCAGTTCCATCAGATGTACCAGATGGTTGTTCCTCCTTTTCTTTTTAGACTCAACATGGTTTTACTTCAGGCTTTTCCATGTGTCTATAAAATTCAGGGCAAGTTTGGCTGTTGTTAGTATCTTGCCTGCCTTCCATCTCCAACTTTCCTTTGCTTTTGTTTCCTCTGTCATGATACCTGCTGTGCCATCTCCTCTTGGAGTATGCCTGCCACAAGGGACTGGAGCTGTAGCCCATACACATTTAATTCTTGAACTAAAAATACAGAGATGTCATTCCAGTCACTTCTACCCCGAGGCCAGACAGGCTTGTGGGGATTTTTGTCATGTAATGAAATGCTTCCAGTGACACAGTCTAAATGAAGAATAATAATATCTTATGCATCTTGTGGAAATAAGTTCAAAACTGAAATGTAATTAAAATTGCTTTTAAAGGAGGACAAACCACGCTGAATTAAAAATATGGAAAATTTCTTTTTAAACACTTTTCTGAAGAATGTTGGGTTTGGGTCTGATTCATTGAAGTAATGAGAGGCTTTCAGAGATTAATGTTTGCCTAAGAAATACTGGCTTCCAGTTATGTAGGACGCATGCAACCTGAGTGGATGAGACCTTTCACTAGAGAACAAGTCTTGGTATCACTATTTAAAAGCAAGTCAAGCAAAGAAAGATTTGCTTGAATAAAAACCTTCATCCTAAGCTCTGGGCAGCGTAGATTTGGGACTGAAGAGTAGCTTGTAGAGTCACCACTACATCCTTTCTTCTCCTTAGGATCAAGACAAAGTGAGCTGTGGCAGCTCCTGGTTTTTGTTGCTTTATGGGGCTCCATATAGTGTGGGTTCACAAGGCAAACTTCCTCTGGCATCACATTTCCCAAACTTTCTGAACTTGCAGAGTGTCTTCTGTGACACTCATAAAGCTTGAGATCTAAACTCAGAAATGAGCCAAATCAAAGCATTTTTTCCTTGGTGGCACTAAGCCCTGGTTATGCAGGATGGTTTTCTGACTATTTTTTGGGGCTTAAACCAGGAGCCCATCATGGCCCTTGGGCTTTCCCCTGCCCGAGCGGGGTGCAGGGGCACTGACCTGGGCAGACCCAGCTTTCTGCACCAGCGTCCATTCAGTTGCAGCCTGGTAATTGTGCAGCCAATTAGTCTTTGTTGCGAGCATCTGTGACAAAATACACTTTGTTTTAATAACAGTCATTATTTGAAAAGCCACTAAAATTAAAACAGATGCAGCCATTATGTAGTTACTTATATTTGTGTAGCTCTACCTGCTTTTATCAGTCATGAGTGAAATTGTAGCTTGTTCAGGGAATATCACAGACCCCTAAATATGGTGATCAGGCAAAATATTTTCACCCGGCTGCCTTCACACAGAGGAGATCACACATGCCGGTGCTCCCAGTGGCTCAGGGTGAGACAGCAAGATGACAGATTTCTGAATTCAAAATAGGTTCAAGTCAGCCTCAAAGGCAGTGATGGGAGGAAAGCCTGCCTCTCTCTCTTCCCCCCTCTTCCCTTGTGTGAGTGATAGGTCTCGGTAAAGATCCAAATTAAAATATAATATGCAGGTTATAGTTTTATAAGCATTTTTGTGCTTTTGAAAAATATATTCCCAGGAACTCAATTAAAAAAAAAAAATCTTTCCTTCACCTGTAATGGTAGGACTGTCTTTTCTGATAATAACAGTACCAGCAGTTATTGTTCTTACACTGTTCAGAGACCAACCGTTATTTTCAAGGGAAGAATGAGTAAGAAAAAAAAATACATCAGCTGAACTCTCATGCAACACTATGAGAAATACTATTTGAAAATGTCTAAGTCATGGTTAAGAAGAGAGCAATGTCTTGTCTCAAAGCCTGTGATTATATTCTTCCATTTTCTTAACATGCTTATTATCAGATAATGCTGCAGTGGGTCATGTAAGGAACACTTATATCAGCTATGAGAAGTAATGGGAACTTGCTGAATGTTTTCAGTGTATTGTCTGGAGAATATGAGAGACCAGGAAAGGACTTAAATGAGAATGATGTCTCAGTTTAGTATGAGTCACACTTGCTTTTTCCATTTTGGCCCTTATTTGGCCAAAGTTCCCTTCTTTTTGGTGCGCAGTTCATGCCATGAACTCGTGTGAATGGCAAGGTCTCTATTCTTCATTTGGTAGGGAGAAAAACAATGGTATTCTCTTCTTTTTCTGAATTTAGTCCATCACATCAAATCCTTCTTCAGAAATCTTTGTTCCTCACCTATTCTTATTGCCATCCTTTTTCTGACTGTTCCCTGAAGTTACAATTCTCAGTAACAACCACTAGTTATAGATGTACTGCATCACAGCGAGCACTGTAAAAAGAGAGAAACCCCCATCATGATCTTTAGTTGTTCCCCTTCATTCTCTTTTTCTTGATATGTCCCCCTGTGCCGTGTGTCCAGTAGCGTCCAGTTAAGCCTGAGCATTTCCATTAAAATCAGGGGGATGAGTAGTGTCAGCAAGAACTACTCACCCGAGGAAGCTCTAAAGCATTACACTAGAATTGCCAGTTAGTTCTCCTTAGGGACCTATTGGCTTTTATTTCTATTCTCTTAATTTTCTTGGTTATATCAGGGATATGAAGTGAGGAGACAACACTCCCGAGCAAATGCAAGTGCTGAATTTGTGGTGTCCAGCAGCAGAACACGGAGGTGATATGATGGAGGTGGTACCAGACATGTGCCAAGGTCTGCCTGAAAGGGCTGTCAGCCACCAGCCTGTATATCCCAGCAATGCTGCCCCAGTTCAGGGTCTCATCAATCTTTTGTGCAAGACCTTTACAGTGGGAAAAAGCTTCTCCCCTGTTTTTCCTCTGGATGTCAATGCTAAAAAGATCCCTAAATGACATTTATTAATTAAAAAAACAAAAATCCAATAGAAGAAGAGATGCATACAGAGTGTACAACTTTGGAAAGTTGATTAGGGACAGTAGAAGATCTGTTATATTAGGAGACCTTAAAAGTGAATCATCCAGGCCTTTAAAAAAATAATTGATCCTAACCATAGTTTGTGGATGAAGTTGCTGAGTAGAAACTTTTTTCACATTTTTCAAGTGATAATCTGGGATACAGTCATGTTAGCAGACTTGTCCAAAACGCAGACAGACAATTTCAGAAGGAGGTTAAGAGAGCAAGAATTCCTGGCTCTTGGCCCTCCGTTCAGACCGTTTGCCCTAACGGAGAAGAGGAAACCACAACACACCAGGCACTTGAAGTACACTCCATTAAAGAGAACATGAGACCTTTAAATTAGGCCTTACTTCAGTAAGGTGCTTTCAGCATGCACTTAATGTTGTGTGATTTATGCAATGACTTCACATGTTTTCCACAGGGTTACTCACACTTAATGTTATTTGCTTGCTGAATCAGGGCCTAAATCAGATCTTCGTTTAAAACTTGCTAGTTAATTAGTGATCTCATATTATCTTGTGCCCAGAGGAGTTTCCAAACTGGCATTTTAGAGCCTGTGGGTACAGTTAACTTAAAGGAATCAAGATAAATGTCAGATTTGGAATACTAGTCGTATCCAAATTGCATGTTAACTAAAAATACAGTTTGGATAAGCACTATTGAATGCAAATAATATTAAAGAACTGAACCAGCTTGTGCGTACAATTTAGGAGATGTTAAAGATCAGGAAGAAGAGGGAATAAACAAGAAAGCTATTGACATATTAAAGAACAAACCACTTATTTCTATCAGATTTGTGACACAAGGTTTTGTAGTAACTAGGGACCAGTGGTTTTCTCCAGCTGCTGTAACTTGGCATTGACTTAAGGTTAATTTGTCAGTAGAGGCACAAGATGATGGAGGAAGAGTGGTAACATGTTTATACTATGTGACAGAAAGTCTGTCTTCAGTTCTTGTCCTTGCTATAAATGTCCTGTTGGACCGTGGGCAAATCTCTTAAGCTTTTGTTCCTCAGCTCTCTGTCTTCTGCTTCATGTTTCATTTATCCTTGGGTTGCATATCCAGAGTTTGGGCTTTCCAAAATACAGCACAGTGTGTGTATACAATGTGAGCACAGTGGGCACTACATCTGATTAATATAGGTAGATGTTTCTGAAATACAAATAATAACATGCAATTTACAATGAACAGACCATAAAATGATATGAATGACAATGTTCTGTCATTTTTATTTGTTTGGAAAAAATAAAAGTTACTCTCCTGGCTTCATGTCTTTTGTGACAGTGTTGGCCTACAAGAAGCGATGTTGTTTCCCTAAGAGATGTGCTGAAGTTCTCCCAGCTCCTCCCTGTTACCATTAAGATGACCCACACTATTCAGGACTGCGATCTCAGATGCAGTGCTCCGTTGTTCTACCTCACCATGCACCTAATCCAGATCACAGCCCATATATACAAACCCTGTGTATTTTGCTTTACAGTATTTGGTGTGATCCATATGCCATGTTGTCTTGTTCAAAATGCTTTTAGACATTAACTGCCACTATTATTTAAGCTGAATATTACATGGTAGAATTAATTACTAATTACTATCATGTATGGAACTGTGAAACAGGTGATTTTTCTTTTGTGTATGCATTGGGCAGCATCTTCACATTTCTAAAAGTTCTGCCTTTAGGGAAGATTTGTTCTTAGGACTCATGACTGCCCATTGCCATGGTTCTTTAGATCTAAAATAAGCTTGTTTACATAGAAAATATATGTTTAAATCTTGGGCTATGCAAATACCAGAAGCAGTGTTGAAACATTTTCAGCCTCAACAAAACCTATGTCTGGAAGAACCAATGGCACTGAGTTTGTGTAGGACTTTTGACTTGCGCATCTTCTTCCCAGCCCTTGTCTATCAAGAGTGAACCAATGTACTGTTGTTTGGTCTTGTCTTGAAATGGAAAGAAAAATGTCCCCTTGTCATTTGTAAGACTGCCCATCTCCATTTTCTTTCATGTTGGTGCTTGAAGGAGACCTAGCCTGTGAAAGTAAATAATCCCAATTACACTTTAGAAGCACCACAGAGTAAATTCAGATAAATGGTTAAAGAATGAATGGCATCTTGTCATAATTTTAATATTTTTTGTATAATATTAAAATTATATTTGTTTGCTTGGCATTAGTGCTGATATAATACTATTGTGCATTAAATCTGAAAGCATGAGGATGTATTTAAAGTTCATCTTTATCACATAGAGTTTCAATTTCAATGTGATGTAGCTTCCAAATCAATTAGGAAGTATGGAAAAATTTACTCACTGGTTAGAGTTCGTCTATTAATTTGAACTGCAATACAGGACGGTGTAGATGATTTTAATCTCCATGTTACCGGTAGTTCTCTATGGTGGAGTAAGATGACATTTTATGATCTGCCAATGTTGTCTGCATTTTTGACACAGATACATGGCATTATTAAGATTAAGTGAAAGGAAACTGGGGGAATTAAATATGAAAAATTTATTTAAGGCAGAGAGAAAAATGTTCTTGTATACTTGTATAAGTAAAATGACAGTCACCCATCACTTATAGTCACAAACTACAATAGATGGACTTTTTTTTTTTTCCCAGAGTCCTTGCAAAATAGTTCTGGAACTGCCCCAGACAATTCAGGAAATTTCTTTATGGCAAGAAGTATCAAAATGCATTGCAAATCTTGCACCACTTTTCAAGCTGTCATATTAAGCATTGATAAGATACAGAGAAGGAATTTCCAAATATCTTCATTGTCAGTCTGCATTAGCCTCTCTGCTGAAGTTCTACCAATGATATCTGTAGGAAAGCTTGACCAACAAAGAACTCTGAATCTTCCTTTTCATCTTATACAGCCAACCTATAGATGATCCAGTGCTATTGGGTCATGAATATATATAATATAATATATTCATCCCTGGGAATATACACAAAAAAACAGTGCATAATGCATAAGGCTTCATGGCATAGAGCTCTTGAATGCCCATTTAAGCACAGGATTTGTTTTACTGGTACATGAGAAGGAGAAGGATTTGGGGGTGTTGGTTGATGACAAGCTCAACATGACCCAGCAACACGTGCTCACAGCCCAGAACACCAACAATATCCTGGGCTGCCTCAAAAACAGCGTGCCCATCAGGTCAAGGGAGGTGATTCTGTCTCTCTACTCTGCTCTGGTGAGATCTCACCTGGACTACTGTGTCCAGCTCTGGACAGTAGGAAAGACATGGACCTGTTAGAGAGGGTCCAGAGGAGGGCCACGAAGATGATGAGAGGGCTGTAGCACCTCTCCTGTGAAGACAGGCTGAGAGCTGGGGTTCATTCAGATACAAAGACAGCTAAGTGATCTCTCCAGAAAAAATTGCAGGTGTAGAAATGTCCTTAACGATATTCCATGAAAATACAGGGGTAAAACAGATGCCTAGCTAATCTGAAATTAGCTTGAAATTGTAGGTCTTCAACATTTGCTGGAAAGTCCATTGAACTTGATGGAGGGATTCTCATTGCATTACCTAGGACTTGCGTTTGACTGCAAGTGTACACCAATATTTTAGAAGCATAAAATAGGAGTAATTGTCAAAGCAGCATATGAAAATACAGCAAACACTCTAAAAAGCTGATGAACGAAGTAATTAAGGGGGATCTTCCACAGATTCTCTGTTTTGTGTTACAGTGCTGGGAGTTTGGTGACATGTAATTAAAGTTCCTTTCAATTTAATGCTCCAAAGTTTGAGGTCTGCATGGTAGATTATCAATCCCTTAGCCCAGATTTTATTACGTGCCCTGTGCAGCTCAACAGCTTCTGAAGAATACTAATTTAAATGCTCCAGAATGTAACAATGCAATATTGATTTGATGTATCTCCTACTCAGTTTGAAGATGGAGAGCGACGTTAACCTCTGTGGCATTTTTTCCTGGATTCCTGTGGGCAGCATATGGTATGTCCCACCCATGAAGCTATCATTGGAATCAATAAAGTTTCATGGGCAGAACAAGCGCAGGGTCTGCGGTGCTGCTCCCCCAGAGCCTTCCTGGCTTTTGGCAGACCAGCACTGCATGCTACCATTCCAGTAAAGACATTACCAGTGGGGAAAAAAACCCCAAACATTTTCAGTTAAGCTTGTGTAAACTCATTGACATCATTCGGGTTCAAAGGCATTTAACTGCATGGGAGATTTAACTGCTGGCAGAACTTGGCAAAAATGGGAAAAGTATATGAAAAATAATAAGTTTTGAGCTTGGGAATAATGGATCAGGCACTGTAAGCATTTGATGCATGATTTTAATTCATCAGTCCCCCTTTTCTCCCTTCTAAAGATTGGTTATGATGACCTGTGGATTTTTTTGTTTTGTTTTGCTCAAAAGATTTGTTCCCTTAACTGTGTTTTTGGTTGGTTGTTTTTTTTTAATCAGACCATGTTGCAAAGGTTTCCTACAGGGGGGAGTGGTAGCGTCCAAATACGCTCAGAGCTCAGAATAGGTTTTGGACAGTTCTTTGCTAGACTGCATGTAGCAGGGATGCTCCCACATGCAGATAACGTTCAGATGCCAATGCAATTGTACAGGTGTGAAAAATATATCTGTGGTATAAAAGTGGCTCAAACCAGCCATTCTTTGATAAGGTATTTAGAAATCCTCTTTTACATTTAATGCCGTGTAGTATCACTAAGGAGATGCAAAAGGTTGTTGCCTGCAGTTACAATGGCACTAATGCTCAGGGGGCTGATATGATAAATGTTGACTAAAGTGAGTAAATGCACTGGACAGTGAAAGGCATCTTTGTATTTCTGTGGAAGGGGTACAATAATAATTTGTGTTTTATTTTTACTTTGTGGCAAACCTCCAGTTCCTGAGGAAGTATCATTACTGGCATGGGTCTTCTCATGTTGCACCATGAGCTGTTTCTATCAATATAGTGGGATTTTCAGCGTTTCCGTTAATGAAGAAGTGGTTTGAAAACCTGAAGATCTTTGCAAGCAGTGTTTCATGCTGCCTTACAGCGTGCATACGAGTGCTCAAAGTAGACTGTAGCAAGACAACAAGCTTAGGATGAAATTTTGTGTGATTTACATGAAGGAAGATACAGAAGGGTTTGAGCAAGCACTCAGTGTTGAATAGCAGAAAAGTCTGTGGGAAAGGCAGCCAAACAGCTTTAAGGTGCTTTAGGGGAATGAAGGAGGTTTTCAGCAATTGAAGGAATTAGGAGGTTTTAATCATTTGGAAATGTGGGTGGGACTGTCATCACCAGCCACCTCTGACCATAAAAGCCCATTCCTGCAGACCTTAGGAAAGACTTTCCTTGCCTGAAATAGTTGTATAATCACAGTTAAGGTGCCCCATCGGTGTTAATGTCTGGCAGGTCATTTCAAAGCAGCTTTTGGTTATAACTATGTAAGCATCTTTGAGCTCCCAATAACTAAACATTATTATTAGCTAGTGGGTCATAGCTTGTTGTCTGTTGTCTGTCCACAGACGAGACTGAACATATTTACATTTCAGCATAGAGGCAAATTATATTGGGATGCTTGGTAAGCATTTATAGATAGGCTAACAGCTCCCATGCCATAAAGAACCACATAAAAAGAACATTTCTTGACATGGCCCACACAGTTATGTTTGATGAACCTGAAAATGTTTTATATGTAGAGACCTTGCAATGTTTTGTCTAATTGTCACAAAATAATAATGATATATCCAAGTTGCTGTTGCTTTCCAAAATATAGCAGTAATAATGAATAAGGCATCAAATCTTCCCAGAATCTTGCAGAATGATGTAATATGTTTAAATATGTAAACTGTGTAAGCGGCACTCTGCACAATTTAAAGGAAGTCTATAAAAAGAAATAAAACATTACCCTTGTTTGCCATGCAGTGAGGGTCCTGCTCAGCATTTCAGTGTGCTCGGGGTGGTCACCAGTGCCCGTGGGACGTCTCTGACTGGGTGCTCAGTGCTACTGTCTCCATTTCTCAGAAGGTTACACTGAGGCAGAGGCCATGCCAGCTGCCAGCTCTTGAGTCTCCATCATCCACAGGCTGGCTGAGTGGGTGATTTATGTTGTTAAACAGCAGTTTAGTGCTGGTGAGAGCTCCGGAGGCTGAAGTCATTTATTTATGCAGGGAGCCGTCCTGCACACAGCAGTGTAGCGTCTGGCCTTGCATGAGGAAGCACCGGGGGCTGCCGGCACAAGACCTGGTGGTCCTAGGCATCCCGGTGACTTCCTAACATGGATGTGTGCCTGGAGGAACTGGCCAAAGGCGACTAACACTTCTCCCGTCTACCTGTGGTTCCCAGGCCGAGCTGGGAGGACACTTGCTGGTGGTCCCTTGGGAGGGTGACTCACACAGCCCTGAGCTGCAGCCATGCTTCCAGCTGCCAAAGCGCCTTGTAGAGTGGCTGCAGAAATTCTGGAGTTTTCCATGTAAACAATGGCCAGAGTGGTCATGCACACGAATGGCAGGGGAGGTGTCTCCTAAATGAGAGCAAGAAAGAAGATGTTTTGCGAAAGTCTGGAAAACACGGATGCTATAGTACAGCCTTAAGGCAGCACAGAGCTTTTGCTCCCAGGAGACCTGGGATAGACTTGAACTGGTGGCATGGAAGTGGCGCTGCACTGCTCCCAATGCCCTCAATTGTCCCACTCTGCCTGAGGAATTGCTATAATATATATCAGCAATTGTTGTAGCTGAAGTGCTGGTAAACAGTTTCCGAAGGCAGGCACAGACTGGCAGAACAGTTAGTTTATGGGTTGCTTTTTTTCTTTGTCCAGTCCATATTCTGCTTCTCACTGGAAACAAAAATGTGTATAGTCGAGCTGGATTACCAAACTGCCACTGATGTTATCAGGAGTGATGATTAAGAGTTTATTTATACCCACTCATCAGGAAGTTATGGACAGTGATGCTTCTGGCAATTCGCACCCATGATTACTTAAAGGAGCCAGTCACAATTTCATGCAATCACAGCTTCTTGTTGTTGTCTCAGAAAGCAATTAAGGGTTTAATTAAAATCAGCACTGTCTTTATTGGCTACAACTGTAAATATCCTAAAATGATCAGACATGTGTCTGCAGCCTTTGGAATTGTGAATAGTGAATGGTTGCCAAACACTGAAATGAAGGAAAGTGTTGGCATGCATTTAAAACCCGTATAAATGCTAAATTAAATCTTTTAGATTGGATAATAATCTCCATACTTTTTTAAAAACTATTTTAAGTATATCTGTCTCAAAATAAAGCAAGGAGGCAAAGGGAACGACATATACTTTGGACAGAACGTTACTCATCAGACCTTTAACGTTAATGATCACAAGGCTTTTAAAAGACTCTCTGTGCAATACTATAATGTAGACCATATTTTCAGTTGAATATTTAGGACAAATAGAGTCAGTTGCTAAAGACAGAATTAAGCCTCCAAAAATAAGCTTTTGAGAGGCACTGGGACGGCACTGCCATGGGGAGAAGCTGGTCGCTTCTTGTGTAGTTCTTTTCTCCTCTCCATTACACTGGAGTCCCAATTTAAAGCTCAGTAGATTACAAAGTTAGATTATTTTTACTTTTTTAAAAGTTGAACAGGTTTTTGTTGAATTCATATTTCTTCTATTTTAATTTATGTCTTTAATTTAAGAAGGTTTTGGCATATATTATAGGTAAAGAGTCTTGTTCAGGAGAAGCACTGGTTTGAGGAAGAAAGTCTACCAGGATGGCCTGGGTCTAAGTGAGTGCAGATGTATAGATTTAAACTAATGTGGATATGTGTTGTAAAACTTCCCATATTTTGCTCGTGAAAGGTTAAATCACAGGCTCAGTAGCTAACCTCTCCTTGATTAAAGGAAGCTGTAGAGCCAAGGAATGTCTGCATTCATGAGGTGCCAGGCTGTCAGCAAAATGGAGGCAGAAATCAAAAACAATGTAAAAAAAATTACTTTTTTTAATGTTCTTTCTGTTTTGTTTCCTTGAGTCTGACAGTCTCACTAAGCCTGCAGGAGAGGAGTGTCCTTCACTTTCAAACAGCATCTCAGTGTTACACAACACATCTTACCCAGGATGTTGTAAAAGCCCTCATGGTCCATGTCGTGGGATTTAAAGCTGTGGGATGCTTAAGTGTTTGCCTTGTTTGTTGTGGTTTTTTGCATGCAAAAAGGAAACCTCAGAAATGTACATAATTACTAATATTAAACAGTCAGTGTGCGGTAAAAATAACATTAGATCTTGGTGGAGTTATAGCCACAGAGCTGTTCTTGCTGGTAACAGCCACATGCTCAGCCACTCCACTAGATTATGTCTGCCAAGAGCTGGACTTTTCTGCAGTCTATATGTACATAGAGACTGTTGCTGTGGACAGAGCTGTTTGTTAGTAAAAAGGCACAGAAATCATGCTTTCTGTTTTTTCCGTCCCACCCTGAAATCGCCCTCCCAGTGACTATTGCAGGAGTTGGTTGGTGTGAGAATTCAGAGGTGCAGAGAAGAAAGAGTTTGCATTTTCTTTTCTGTACGTGTGTGTTCTGCTTCTGGCTAGTGGTTGATTGAAGCACGGAAATGCTCTTTTCTCTATGTTAGAAGATATTTTTTTAAGTTAAATATGTGACTTGATAACACAGAGAAGTCCAGATTTCCTTCTGTCACTGAGGCAGACATTCTTAAAGTGTAATCCCATTCTCTGGCCTGCTTTTGTTAATCATTATCATAAAAATTTCTAAACAGGCCAAAAACTTAATCTCTCAGAAACAAGAAAGTAGTGGCAGTGATGTGTAGGAGGAAACATGAACAAAAATCCTTGACCTGAAATTTGGGAAATGTAGAGGTGCATGTTTTGAAACATGCATAATATATGTGTCAGAGTTCAAAAGAAAAACTGAATTTTAAATGAATTCAAAATCTAAATCCTAGTTTTGCAGTTTGGACTCTGTACTGGTGAAGTTTATTCCCAGAGAAATGTTGCAAGTGGGCTGCAGGCAATATGTTTGGTTAAGCATAAACTTGATAAGCATCAGCGGTGTCTTGGTACCAGGATAAAAGCAGTAATAGTAACAGAATAAGAAGTTCAATAATGGAAAACTTAAAAATTATCTTAAGTGTTCTGTGCTCATGATTGTAAACATAACTAAATTGAACCTCTCTTTCTCATCTTCTTGTTGGTAAAAAGATATCACCAGACACAAGGTTGTTTAGGTGTGCAAGTGTTCACCTTTCTTTTTGGCCTATGACAGGGATTATTTAATAAATGTAGTTAGCTGGAAGCCTTCTGTAGTGTTGTGAACCTCAGGCTTTCAAAAATTGTGGGTTGGGTTCACCAATGCCTTAAAAATGAGATTTGCAAGCAGTATACATTTGCCTGCTTTTTGTATATGTATTCTGGACTTTAAACCTCCAAGATCTGTCCTTTTAAAGTTTACATTAATAACCAAATTTCAAGAAAAGTTTCAGGAGGCTTGTGGTAAAACCAGGAGGAATCCAGTCTCTGGTTTATAGTATGTTAAGTCCAGTATGAATAGTAATACAGAACTGAAGTTTTATATCATTTTCTCTTATATGTAATATATGTACTTCCAGATGAGACACAAATGGGACTTGTTGATATTCATCCAACACAATGCACTGATCATAATTTGATCGTATGCAGTAATATTTCACAGATTTTATTGAGATAAAATTTTGGAGTTTGGAAACAAATCAGTCTTGTTTATTTGAATACATTCAAACAGACACTCTGGGAACCTGCAGAGCTCTGGGTGTTTTCCATTTCTTGTAAGATCTCCAAGGCCAAATTAGAGCAAAACACATCATTAGAAGGCCATACAACTGCCACAATTGTCTCTCACCAACCTGTAATTAGAAATAGTTCCCACCGATTTGCCCCACTGACCTCCAATGAAGGCGAAGGAGCATTTATTTGGCACTGTGTTGCAAATTGTCCTGCACGTTTCTGGTTGTACATTGAACTTTTTATTCTTTCCGCTTCATTTCTCGTTTTTTGGGGAATCACGAGTTGGTAGTATTTGCCTAAAAGTTATAAAAACAGGAGAAAAAAAAATTTAAAACTGAAGAGGGAATGTGTTGGCAGAAAAAATCCATTTGAAGCCACTGGGGAATTCCTACTGTCACTTGAAATGGCTGTTGTGGGGGAGGATAATACAAAGGCCTGGATTTTTAAATGTGATTAAGATAAACAAGCAATGTTTCTTATCCTTGAGCTGGTTACAATCTAATCCAAGCAGCTCAGTGTAAAAGTGCGTTTTTGGCCTTAATTGATATTTTTACTAATGTCAGTGCACAGTCTGGAATGATCGCATTTTGCTTTGACAGCATAAAGCGTTGCGTAAGCTTTCATCCGTACCACTGAACTATAAACATTGCCTTAGCCAGCCCAACAGAGCTTGAACGTTTGAACTGGGAGCTATCTTGCCATGAGGGCGGGAAGGGAGCTATTTTTCTTGCCAAGAGCGGAGTTGTCAATGGTGGTTTGGGGGGACATCAGCAGGGGCTGGTTGCAAGAGTTTTGGATTATATGGGTCTGATCCCATAACTTGCCTGGCCCTGAACTCTCAGGGGAACAGAAGTTGTTGTTTGTGTGTGTGAAAGCCAGGTAGGACTAGATTCTGAGATAAAGTTAACTGCCTGTTTGTGGTGCAATTTCAGTATTAACTGTGAAAAGAGAAATTCTTTAAGTACCGATGGATGCTAAAGCTCCTGCATGATGCCTGTCACAATATATCCTCCCTGGTTATTTGCTTTAAGAATGCTAAGCTCGTCTTATTTCTTTTTAAGTCTGAGGCTGAAGTTTTTGTTGGAATCCCTATCCATGAGCAGTACCTCCACTGTTGGTAGGTTATTCCTCCTGGCCCTGGAGCACGCTCACTTCCAGCCAAATAGGACTTTTGCCAAAGGGTGCTTCCCTCTTACTCAGAGCCATGCTGCTCTGTACTTAGAGGGGAACAAAAAAAAGAAGGATCTCAAAAGAAAAAGTGAATCATTATTTTTCTTTTCCATGGTGCAAATCAAGACGTGGTCTGCTTGTTGCTGTCTTCAGGGTGTGGGGAGCAGGTGGTGGTTGGGGAAGCTGCTGTGGGTGCTAAGCGCCATCCAAGTTTCTTCTCTGTGTTTAGATGCTCTTGGAAGCTTTAGGTAGCAGACCATTGCCCCCAGACTGCTACCCGAATGCAGTGGGCCTGTCTACTGCAGACCTGGCTAAAATGATGCTGATATAGGTAATAATATAATATATTATAGAGAGGTTTGTAGGCTTTCCGCAGCTATTTCCATCACTTGAGTTCAGCTCTTCCATTTTGGTACTTTGACACTTCGGCTTCTTTGCTGTCCCCAAACCCAGGAGCACAGAGGGTGAAATCTACAGACGGGAAAAACTACAACTTTTCCAAGCAGCAGTTATGGCTTGATTTCAAGTTGACTGAGAGGAAAAAAAATCCTCACCAATAAACAACAGAAAATCAAAAGGAATCAAAGCAGAATGCAACAACATTAAAAAAAAATCTGTTTGCTTTTGAATTAAAAAAAAAAAATAATCAAATTTATTTTGACAGGCCGCACCCACAGGGTGGTGGTGAATAGTTCCTTTTCAAACTGGCAACCTGTCAAAAGTGGGGTCCCCTGGGGATCAATATTGGGCTCAACACTGCTTAATATCTTCATAAGTGATCTGGATGATGGGATCAACTGTACTCTGATGAAGTTTGCTGATTATACCAAACTGAGTGGGGAAGTGGACACTCTCTACAGGGAGAGCCACCCTGCAGGAAGACCTGGATAGGCTGGAAGAGTGGGCTAACAAGAACCTTATGAAGTTCAACAAGGACAAGTGTATGGTCTTGCATTTGGGAAAACATAACCCAGGCATGCAGCACAGGCTGGGTTCTACCCAGATGGGGAACAGCTCTGTGGAAAGGGATGCCATAAAGATGGTCAAAGGACTGGGAAGCCTGCCATATGAGGAAAGGCTGAGAGAACTGGGTTTGTTCAGCCTTGAGAAAAGAAGGCTTGGGGGACACTTTATCACCATGTTCCAGTATTTAAAGGGTGGCTACAAAGAAGATGGAGACTTCCTTTTTGCAAGGAGCCACATGGAAAAGACAAGGTGTAATGGGTACAAGTTACTCCTGGGTAGATTCAGATTGAACACAAGAGGAAAATTTTTCACAACGAGAACAATCAGCCATTGGAATAATCTCCCCAGGGAAGTGGTAGATTCCCCAACACTGGACACTTTTAAGATTAAGATGGACAGGGTGCTGGACCATCTTGTCTAGACCATGCTTTTACCAAGAAAGGTTGGACCAGATGATTTTTGAGGTCACTTCCAACCTGGTATTCTATGATTCTATGAAATTTTTTAATGCTATAAAACCATATCAGTTTTATCCTACTCAACCTATTTTGTTTATTTGTAATAGGAAAAGTTTTTCCTTGTATTCACTTACTTAAACAAACTTATTTTCTATTTTGTGTACTTAGTGTTTAGGGGGGTGCAGGATAATGCTGGTGAGAGCCAAGCACCATATGCAAATATTGCAGGCTCCCCACACCAGCGTTCAGTGAGGGCCAGGCTCTGAGCCATTCAGGATATTTACAACTCCCACTGAAGTAATTTAAAGTTCTGCCATCTAGTACCTTCCACCTATATTGGTTTTCCTTTAAATCTATTTGCAGCGTATCTGTCTTTGTCCTTTTAAAATAAAGTTCTCAATACTTCTCTTTGTTTTCAGAAGCATGAGATCATTGTTTTTGATGGTTATGAGATTCAAAAGAAAAAAACACAGTCATTTGCTTCATGTAATTTGTTTAAAGAAATGATCAATGACATTCTTTTTATTATCCTTCGTATTATATTATATCTTCATCCTAAATCCGTATATCTCATTTACAGTCCTTGGTGGCCTAAAATTATAAATAACATTTTAAAGTTAATTTTCCTGTGGGAAAAGAAAACTTGGGACAAGCTAGCTGTGCAATCATCAGGCCAAACCTACAGCGTCAGATGAAAGAGCTGAGAGCTGGTGAGCAGAAGGAACACAAATGAAGGCACCGTTGGGGTAGGGAGGCATGAAATGGGTTAAGATTCAAAGCTGCTACTCATGAGGATAAATGGGAAATAAGATGTGGAAATGCCATACTTCCATGTCTGTATAAATGCAAATGAAGTTCATCTTGACCCTAAAAGCCAATGTTGACATGACAGAGCCCATCTGCATGTGTCCAAGGCTGGTCTGTGCAAGGGAGAGCCCTGGACTGTTACCAGCTTGTCCACTTGTGTCCTTTTCTGCCTCTGAAAGGAGAGGAGCCATGGTCACAGTTGATCCCATCTCGAGAAAACTCAGAGCTCTGAGTGCTATGCTAGCTGGGATTTCAAGGGAAGGAATAGCTTAGATATCTGTGCTTGCATCCTGGGGCTACTACTCTGCGTGTCCTCTTTTTGCCTCCTTCCAATGCTGTAAAGCACAGGGCTGCTCTGAATTTCCTCTCAGTTCATCACTCCCAGTGTACAAGTGCTTCAATTAATTCAAAATATAGTCAGGAATCCCTCTGGACCAGTTCCTCCTTGCTCGGTTAGGTATGTAGTAAAACAAAGAAAAATTGGTACTACCATGTGTAATACTGTGCTCGCTGTGTCTGTTCTGACTCTGCATCACCAGCCAGCTGGCTCCTCAAGAAGAATTTTAGTCCCCTCTGAAACCTGTGAAACACTTCACAAGTTCACACAGCCTCAGTAGCCAGATCTTGCCAAGGTTGGCTGGGATCCACGCCACCTTGCATGCGTGTAGTTCAGCATGCCAGACTCCTAAGCAGTGTATTTGGAGCTGTTTGACGGTTGTGTATTTACCAAACAAACCTCATCTGATTATATTAATTCACATCTTCTTTGTGTATCATTATCAAATGATGAATTAATCTCTCCTTAGTTTCCATGACACACCTCTGCTCTGGGATGGGGAGTACAGACAACGGTATACAAACTCAAGGTCTGGTGCCCAGCTAAAAACTGTCTCTTCACATGGTCTTCCTATGTCCATGTTACTATCTTCCATGCCAGTTAAGAACTTTTTCTACTGTCCAATAAAGTCTGTACTGATCCAGTGATCAATGGCAACATGACCATGAATTTGACTGCACAAGGTCTAATCTGTTGCACCAGATCCTGGTTTGTTTCTTTGCAATTGCCAGATAGTCAGCAAGGATCAGTTCCCTGAAGAACTCTTTAAGAGATGCCTTTCCAGAGAGCAAGACAACCTGGTCAGCCATCTGAGCAGGAAGTTTATTGGCAAATATGAATCAACTCTAAGTAATACAGGCAATATTCCTACTTCAGACCTGTCGATTAGCGAGGAAACAAAAAATATTATTACTTCTGTTCTGGGATGCCCAGGGCCAATTTTGGACTTGGAGTTCCTATATGTGCACCGTCCCAGCCCAGGCATCTTCAAGAAAATCAGAAAGCTCTAACTAAAATGGATTTAACAGTCCTAACACAGTTAAGACATTTTGGTTTTTCAAACTTTGATATTTTCACTCTACAGTTTCTTATAAACATGCTGTTAATCCCAAATTTAATCTCTCAGAGACAGGGACAGGCTCTGCACCCTCCATCTCACCAAATGGATGTCATGTGGCTCTTTGGAAGGGGAGGCACACATAGATATTCAAGACATCCTCACCAGCAGCAGAATAGGCTCAGTTAGAAACACTTACCTGGCAAGGTAGGAAAGGATTTCGGTTTGGCTTGCTGTCATCTTCTGTCTTTATCCAAAGCACAGAACCAAGGTATTTTGGGCCTGCCAGTGCTGAAGAAGTCAGGCCCCCCAACAAGATCACCAGAAGTTCTATTTTAGGAATGGTCTGGTTTTGCCTTCTGCAAAGATAAGAGTTTAAAATATTTAAGAAAGAAACATGCATCTTCCAGGGCCCATAACTCAATCTTGATAGGGCTTTTGAGACAAATTTTGCAACTGGTGTCCTCATTCTTTCCATTCCACTTATAGGTGAATGAGAGCGCTACAAAGTTTTAACAGCAGGGCTCCTTTCCAGTCTTTTATATGCATATATCACATAGAGGCCTCCCAGACGCCTATCAAAAGTGATCTTAGAATTGCATCCAAACTGGCCAATATATCTATCAATATTCTTTCCAGAGCTTGAGGAAAAATGGAAAAGCTGAGCTTACAGGACATTTGGGTACAGTGGACTTTATACAGACATATATTTTAGATCTACTCCTCAGCTTTTTGCAGTTTCTGCAGTAATAGTAATAATAATAATACCTATTTAAATCAACATAAGGTAGACTAAGCCTGCATTTTGGAGACATTCTCTTCACTGGGCAGCTTGTGGCATATGTAGGGCTTGGCTCTGTGTGGGCTGCTCAGAGGACCAACACTTCGCCGGATATTTGTCCTTTAATGCAAGGGTGCTTATGAACGCAAAGCCCTTGGTCTGTCTGCAGCCGGTTGTTAGAAATACCTGAGCTAACATGGGTTCCAAAGCAGCTTCACTGCAGCAGGGTGGAGTTCCCAGCAGGCTCGTTCCTCAGAAAAACTTAGGTGAATTCTGAGCAGTCACAGCTTTAGTGGTTCTGGTACTCAAAACGATCTCATTTGCACTGTAAAAATATTCTGTGACTTCTTCAGGCTGGGTACAAGTTTGAAATTATCAGACACAGAAGCAAATGCAATCCTGATGAGCCATAGTGAGTGTGTAGGTAAATAACCATTTAGATTTGATTTGGTAAATTATAAATTTAATCATTTTCTGTTTGTGAAGTGTATGAGTCATGTGTGAACTGATCTAGACTACTCATTACTATGTTGAAGTGTTTTCCCTCTGATCATGGTATTGAAATTGGCCTACAAGCATATGTATTTCAAGTTGTTCATTCCTCAGTGCCCAAATATACCTCTTTTGCTGGCAACTGCAAAGAAATGAAGACAAGAATTGCTTAAAGTTAAAATATGGCTTTGTGATGGTTCAAATTAATGCTTAGTTTGAAGGGGGTTGGCTCTTTTTGGTTTTTTTTAGTCAAGCAATCTATCAGAAGAGCACGCTTGCTTACTGCATTTCAATTATTCAATTAAGATTGTTTTCTTAATTCAGGATCAGCTGTAGTAAACTTCAACAACGTGTGTGTATGTGCATCAGAAAATGAAAGAAAAAGGAACTTTTAAGAGGATTTAATGAGTAGAAAGCTAGGAGGTGTGTTGGTTGCAGTACAGTACCTTTTGCTTCAGACATGAGTGGTGGAGGCTGGTAAAGGGTAATTAATTGAAGAAAAAGACACTGAGGTTGTTGAAAACATCCAGCAAGTGGATAACTTTGTTAATGGTGATGCATTTCCC